>NC_066839.1:10624005-10802902 GCF_001640805.2 Lates calcarifer
CCAGCGGTATCATCCTGGCAGCAGTGCTCCACCCCATCAGGGAATCGCACACGCTGTGACACATTTCCTGGTGGGGTGTTATATTTTTTGACAGTAGGGTATGTTCAGGCATTTATCTGTGGAAATGTGGATTCAGAGCATGAATAATATTTTGTTTAGCTCCTTAAGCCTTATCTGTCTTGTAAAAAAGATCAAATAAATCCTTTAACTATTTCTTATTTTGATTTTTTTTTTTTTTTTTTAAACAAGCATTTTCCCAGCGGATTTGGTTGAATGCCTGTCAGTGTCTGCTATGATTGACTCAAGCTTCTTTGTTGTCCTCCTCCCCTTACTCACACATTAATCCGGTGATTAAACAACCTCACACAGTTAGGAGTGACAGAGTGTGGCCACAGATATGAAGGTAATATTTCCTGTTGAATGAACTCGCCTTGGTGCTTCAGCTTCCTGCTTCCTGTCTTTGGGAGAAAATAGGACAGTGCTGTGGTGGCCTGTGGAGAGAAAACAGAAACTCAGTGGAAAACTGGGGAGAAGGGGACTCTTGCTATTGTTCAACACAACACAGACAATATCTCACTCAGAGGCGCAAACACTAGTTTATGGTTCCTTTATTGTAAACATTGTGAGGATAAATACACTTGCTGATGGGTGTCCATCACCTTTGACCTCTGTGCAATTTCCCTGTGGTGTTTTGGGAATCTCTGCTGCTTTTAACATTCCCTTGAGGTCCTGGCTTTATGTTGCCATATATTGTTAAAATGAACAACATGTAACAAGAATGCTTGGCTATGTCATAGCACAGAAGAAGGTTTTATCTGACACACATCCTAAAGCTAATAGTGGTGTTTTTATGTAGTTTTCTTGATGACCCTCATCATGTATCTCAGTTACTCCCTTTATATTTTATGTGTGGTAACAAATTTTCTCACTGTAAACATATCAGCAGTAGTGACTTGGTTTGAACTTGAAACACAGTTGGCCAGGAGAAGCCTGAAGCTGAATGTCAGCATTGGACAGAAACCAGCAGCTCGTCTGCTCTCTCAGTTGCTGCTCTCTCAGTTACTGCTCTCTCTCTCACAGATGTTATGTAGCATTTCAGCAAAACATGATTCTGAGCCTGAGTTATGTTGTGTTAAAAGAATATAATCTTACATTCCATAGTGTGCCCCTGCAATTGAATAATTACTCTCTCACCACACATATACAGACATGTTTTAAATGACTGATTTTATGCATTCAATGTGTGTGTTGCATTACCTCTGAAAAGCCTCCCAGACCATCACCACAGTGACCTATGAGGAGTCTATGGAGGAAAAAAATATATCTACACATCTGTCCACACTGAAGCCCTACTTCACACAAGGGCCTTTAGCAAAATAGCAGTCCATGCATTTAAATAGGAATATTATTATAATGACAGACCATCACATCAATGTGTATGTGTGTACATCTGAGTGTGTCACACTGGTTTTGGAGAGGGGAGGGGTTTAGGTCATAAAGCATGGCTACACTCTGACAGGTTTGAGAGTCCTGGTGGAGAGACAAGCCTGAACAATTGACCTCATGGCTTGATCTTTATGTTAATGCCAGAGAATTTATTATCAGACAGTTTGGGCCTTGCGGGCACCAGTACGGAGCAAAATTTATGTGAGTCTGTTTAATGACAGAATGAGAGTGGTGATACATTTATTCTTCTCTGTTTTGTTTCTGTCAGCAAAAATGCAGCACATGATGAGTGACTGAGCAGGACAGATTGTCTTTTAAAGAGGGTTTTTAGAGAAATTTGTGTAGGTGGTGAATTGTAGGTGTGTTTAGAGATAAAAGAGAGAAATGAGAGTGGGCTCTTTGAGTGCTGCCAGTCAGTCATTTCATCTATTAACTAGAGAGCAGTGGCAGAGCTGTAAACCACTGTTTTTCCACATCTCTGTATGTGGAAGAAACTCAGGCACTGGTTTAGTAAACATGCAGCAAATTACTGTTGAGTATGCAACATTTTGTATCACCTGTATGTTTTCAATTTAGTAGGGTACTTACCAACATTAATAATGTACATTGGGTCAGCTGCAGTTGATTTAGATGTACTCCCAAAGCTTACTACACGATTGAAACAACCTCTAAGATAAAGCCAGCAGTAGTTTGGCAAAAATTCTCTTTGCCCCCCCCCCCCCGCCACGGGGAAAAAAAAAAATCTACTGGGGTTTTTTGTTTTTTTTAAGTTGTGAAAATTTGTTTCCTCTGAGAAACCACAACTGCACGCTACCGGGGGCCGAGCCAAGTCCAACTGTAATTCAGTATGGACCTCCATGCTCAAGCCAGCAGGCTGTAGAGAACATTTCAGTGGATAGGGAGTAATAACTTAGTATGTTATTGCAAACAGGAGGTCATATTTCTCCTGGTGATCAGTCTTGCTGAAGACAGCTCCTGTAAAAGAGTGGCACAAAAACACTAAGGCAATTAAACGGAAGGTTTTTCTTGAATATGGGCCTACCCACACTGACAGCATGAAATTGTTAGCTGTAGCTGAGCAAACGCCTCAAGCAATTTACCTCCGCAGAGTGCACGAGAATGTAATTTATTTTCATTCACTTTGGTAAAGGGATCACAGTAGCTTGTGATATGTCATTTGGCTGTGTGAGTAGATTCAGTGACAATTGCATGTCTGTAAAACTAAAAACAGCAGTACCTCATTAAATATTTGATATTGGCTCACACTGCGTCTGGTCTGTTTCTACCCTTCATCCAAATCTGTTCCAACCACTTATAAAATGTGGGGAGTATTTTGCTTGTGAGCTGTCCCTGGGCTTGAGATGGGACCAGAACCAGATGTACAGTAATAGGTTTTTAAAATAGTCTATAATACATACTGAACTCCTGCTGAACTCCTGTTCAAAATGCAGTTCCTGGTCTGGACTATTGACACACCTGACTTCAGAGTAATTGCTGCAGTTAACTTAAATCAATTAGCAATCCCAAGCATCATTAGCTGCTTATACATTGCTGCTAATTCAAAACACATTGGTAATGATTGCATAATTGTCTTAATGATATTGTAGGATGCTGATCAAGTGACTTCAGCAATGGTGAATTATAATACTTGTACTGAAACATTAATTGTTTTTTTCCCCTCTGTTTCTTTCATGCTTTGTCTGTGGATCCTGCCTGTGATGACTCCTCTTCTCCTTTGTGTTCAGGTAAGGAAAGATTTAAGGGATTTATTCTCATCATGCCCCTCTTTGGCTTTTGTCTTATATTCAGACAGATGTGCAACAGCAGCTACAGCCAAAGTGTGGGTGTCATTCTTTTCATTATTCCTTTGTTATTACCTTGCGTGTGCTCTAATACTGAGTGATTGTGTCCTTGTCTGCTGATTCTCTCACAACTAACCTGATTCAGTGAAGCTAATTTTGTCGCACTTTGCTTTGCCTCAGTGCCTTTGGGAGCACGGAAAGGCAGAAACACAAGGATGTTTCTGCTGAATTTCTCCGAACAGCTCTGTGAACCGTAAAACAGAATTACTTCCCACAACTTTTTTCCTCAGTTTCATGAGCTATCCACTCCTCTAATTCAGTGCACATTTAGGCAAATAAAGATGAAAGGGTAAATCGATAAAGTATCAGAGACACAAAAAGTAATCAGATAGACAAAGGCCTACAGAAATAAGCTCTGCAAGTGAAAAAAAAACAACAAGGTCACCTCATTCCTCCTCTGAGCATCCGTTGAGCAGTTGAGAATGGGGACAGGAGGAGTGTGTGTGGGACAAGATAACACACAAGAATGGCATAGCGTAATTGAGATATCAATCAAGGAGGTTATTTCAGGGGTAATTGCTGAGGTCCTTTGGTTTGTGTTTGTGTGTGTGAGAGAGAGAGAGAGAGAGACAGAGAAAGACAGAGAGAGAGTGGGAGAGAAGATTGAATGTGAAAAAAACAGTGAATGGTCTTGAGAATCTGTCATTCATCTTCATAGAATAGCCACCGTATTCATTCCTGTTTTTCTGTGGCTCCCTGTGAGGCTCCAAGGCTGGGACGCTGGCTTTTGTATTAACAAAAATAGATGAATACATTTTCTTTCTGCTCCTTACAATAATGGCTTTATATTTAGTTATGGCTGCATCTTTTTTAGGTTTTTTATACAGGCACACATCGAGGGGAATTTTTTTTTTTTTTTTCCACCAGAAATCTATCTGAGGGGTTTTATTTTAAAATTATCTGTAGTTATTTTGGGATTATATTTAATTTGGCTGAGAACAATAAATAACAAATGATATTCAGCAGGGTGGTTTTACTTTTCATGCCAGCAGTTGCTTTACTAAAACTGATACCTTGTTTTTTCCAAATGTTAGATGCCTCATTTTGAAATGGAACTCTTCAATGACATTCATACAGTACTTAATGTTTATGCATGTGGAATGTTTCATTTTATTAAATGCCAATCCGCTTCTATATCCGTATGGATTGCCGTTTGAGACTTTTTGAGAGACACTGAGCTTTGTTTTAAGGGCAACACAGCACTCATGAATATTCCATTTCCTCATGAGATTACTTCCTGTAATAACATGGCTCTGCTCCCCAAGGACATACTACTACAGACGCTACACACCCTGCCTCATGCACTCACACTTGCATACACTTCATCTCTCACACGTGCCTGCATGTGGGCTTGTGCACATTCCCACACATGCACTCACACACACAAGTCCAGGTAGCTTATTTATATATTAGCATAAGAATGTTCACTTCTAATTTGCCATTTTCTGCCCAAGTGCTCTCAGATACTATACTCCCTGCATGGTTAAGTCAGAGGATAAGCTTTTAATTGTGTGGTGGAAATGAGAATAATGGCCCTGGGTAAACTGGGTAGACTTTTTTGGCTTTGCTGAACCCATAAGGTTCCATTTCATTATTATTTGTCATTCACTTTTTCCCACTGCTACTATGCTGTTCCTCCACCTTCAGAAGAATTCTTTGGAGAAGCCTCCATTCGAAGTTTAGAATAGGTAAAGTTTGTGACGGGAGTTTAAAATAATTTAGGGAAATATGCTTATTTTCCTTCTTGCCAAGAGTTAGCTGAGACATTTCACATCACTCTCATGTCTGTACTGTAAGTATTAAGATTCTGCTACCAGCCTAGTTAGCTTATTTTAGCACAAACAGCTTACTCAGCTGTGTCCAAAGCAAACAAACAACAAACAAAAATGGCTGAGTGCAGTAACTTACTGGACTCTTGTCATCACTGTGAGGTTGTCAATCAACCAATGGAGACTTCAGGAGGTTACTGTGCACAGCAGTAAATTCTGTCCTAATTTTACTATGTAAAACCGGGTACTGGTAAACAGACAGAGCAACCAGCCACTGGCTATAGCTTATTTTTAACTGTACAGACACAATCCATATTCCTTTAAAGGGTCAACTCAGTAAAAAAAATCAAAATGGTGTGTTGGTTTTATTGTGCAGTTTATAAAATGTTGATCCCTGACATTTCTGCCTCCCACACAATGCAATGGTGGTGAATAGAATTCTTTGTTTGTGGTGCCCAGAGTATTAAAATGTCATTTAGAAAGTTAAGCAGTGTCTCTGTAATTCTGGATAATTCACAGACCTCACTGGCAACAGTTTTTATTGGAACAACTTCCTACTTAAGAAACTGTCTATAATGAACACTGTGTTCTCTCTTTGAGCACCACAAACAAAATAGCATTTTCTTCAGTTTTATTGGGGGTGCAGGAAGAAATCTCAGAGACAGATATCTCAAAAACCATGTGTGACTAGGTACTGCTATAGATAAATTGGGGGGAGAGGAGTGTTTTATTGTAATTTGCGTGAACTATCCCTTTGACATTCACTACCACAGTAGTATATCAAGTTACTGAAAAATGGACAAGAATGCTTCTTTAAGAAATAAGGTGGAATTTGAGTGCACCGTTTTATGTTTCTTTTATACTGGATAGGGAAATGTAAGCCTTCAGTATTATCAGTGGCATATAGGAGTGTGATTGTGTGTTTTGGACTGAAGACATTAGCAGCGCTTACTTACTACTTGGCATCTGGATTGGTCATCATCACTTACTCTAATTTTTACAGTTTGAATGAAGGACGTTTTTGGAAAAAGGAGTTTTTCTTTACCAAGTTTTTACATCACCGCACAGTAAAGACTAACAGCTAACTCAGCCTCTGACCGCTGCCTGTGTTTTTAAATGATGTGTTTATGAAATGGAACTGTGGAAAGAACTATAAAGGAGGAAATGAAGGAAAGAGATGTTATTTCAGGATGGGAGGAGAGGGTTTTGGGGTTTATCTTCCTCTCCCCCTCACTCTTTTATCATCATCCTTTCTTTCCCAATGTTTGCATCTTCCTCCACTTCTTCCTCATTGTTTTGCAGATGACATCAGTATTCCACCTGCCACACATTCACCCATTCAGAAATGATCAACTTGACTGACACATGAAACATCCATTTATTGGCTACCAGCAAACAATTATTCACATTATTCACCCAATCATCATTCTGGGCAGACGATTAATGATGGCTCCAGCCAACCATGAAGTGGACATGATGGGGGCATTAGAACAGCAGTCAGGGGTGGCGACGTGGCAAAATAGGAGGAGGATGTTTGAACATGTTGTCAACAGGGCCTGAGATGTGGATGACAAATGACCAGCACAGCTTTCTCATCAAGCTGATGTCTGTGTTATTCAAGGAGCTGTGTCTGATTAAATAATGTAGTTTCCAAAGGGAGTAAAGGGATTAAAGGCACCTTTCATGTGGAATAAGGAGACGTTTTTCATAGATTGAAAGCACCTTTGGATCCAATATTGCTGAAGTTTTCACGCAGTCTGGATTGGCACATTGATTAGTGGTTGATCAATCAATCTATTAATTGATTTGTCACCTTTGGTTACCTTGAACAGTGATTGCTTTCAACCTTGTGCATGGGTCAAGACTTCATATGTGTGTCCCAGTTTGCTGGAACCTCTTATTATCTCTTTCTTGTACCTTTGCAGTGAAGCACCAATGTTCAGTATTAGCATCTCAGTGTGGCAATAAGCCTCATAAAGGAAACACTAGTCAGTTGATATTAACTAACTAAAAATATTAACTTTCTTGTGCAGCTGGTCATGTTGTCTGGGATTCTTTGGAGTGGTGATTAAAACTGATTGTTTTAGGTTTTTGGTAGGATTTCTTTTTTGTTTCTTTATTTATTTCTTTAGACTCTCCATTTGTTTCTAATTTGAAATCGTGTCTGTTTCTTTTTTTCCCCACTTACTTTTCTTAACCTCCCTTACTTTTCCTGCTTTGAGTTAAAGGTGTTTATGAGTGTAATACTTTGGTGTTCATGAATGTGTCTGAGAGGAAGGGGGACATTAAAAAAAGAAGTTGTGCTCTTTCAGAAATTGCCGTCTGCTTATGGGACATAAAAAAGACTTTCACTAGTCTGGCAGATGCTGACATAAAAGCTGTCTGGAACTTTGAAGGCATGAACCTTTTGAGAACTGACATTATGCATCAGCACTTTGTCAGGGCTACAACATCTGCACTGCTGCTGGGGACCTAATATTAGACAATATCTTGAAAAATGAAATAGAAAAATACAATCCTGTCCACTGAGATATTTTCAGAAAGACACTAGTATTCAATCAAATCAAAAAATCCCCATTATTTCATGTCTCTCAAGGTGGATTTCAGGCTTACATGTGAAAGCACAGTGGCACAAAACATCTGGTGTCATGGCACTGAGAAAGATTGAGGACATCAGTGAGAGAGACTGGGAGTGTGACAACTTTACCATTAAATGAGATTCTGATTGTTTTAACTTGGAGGTAGACTGACAGATAGACAGACCGGCAGGAAAGAGAGATGGAGACACGGAGGGCCAGAATGGAAGATCACAGATAGTCATCATTATCTAGCTCCAGTCCTCCCAGTGGTGGAGCAGATCAATATGGTGTGCCCAGCATGGCTCTGCAGTGGAATCAGCTCCACACAGCCTCTCATTACTGCCTGCACTTTCATTACTACACACACACAAGCCCACACACTTTCTCACACACAGTCACACACGCAATCGCCAGCGCATGCACACAGATGCACTGCTCACACTTGCAGCCATGCCTGTGTACACATTGTGTGTCTTTGTCAGTCATCAGTGCATGTTGCCCACACATTACACATCTGAACAAACATTTGCTCTGATTTTGCCCATTTGATATGTTATTGGGCTTGGTTTTTAAAAGCATTGCACTCCTTACAGTACGTTTAAAGCATTTGAATGGATGAAAGCTGTAACCTTTTTTGTTGCAAGACAGTGCCTCTGGCAAAGAGCTACAGTAGGCTGCCCAGATTTAGGTAGTCTTCTTCAAATGGGGTTTGTAGAGTAAACCTTAAGTCTTTTTTTCCCCTTTTAACATGTCAGACCTTTCAGCTTCACATGCACACACACATTTTCAATCATTCCAAATCCCAATCTCAACGAAATTAGGTCATAATATTTACTGTGTTAACGAGTTTCTATTTTTGAATAATTAACATGGAGTTAGTGGGATTTGAGGAGGGAATTGGGTCTCAATATAATCCTCCATGCCTCTGGTGAATGCAAATGTATTGTATGTTAGACTGGTTGATTTCTATTCTGGACTGGTTGTACAGAAGATCGGATTAGCCTGGTGTTTGATTCTTCAGTAAAAATGCTTTGTAAAAAACTGGAACAAAGGAAGAGCTACGTAAGGCTTTGGGGCTTTTACCGTGACTGTATACTGTGTACATGAGGAAGTGTACCATTTCTGTTATAAAAAATGTCATGCTTGTCTGCTCTTCAGCTCTGGGGAGCAGCTCAGAGAGTCCTCCAGACCCTCTGATTGGCATTCACCGTAAAGTTCAACAAGCCAAAGGCTGCTGCCACCGAACAGTGGCGCAGAGCTGTGGTTGTTCTCTCGCTCTTAATTAAATGAAGGGCAGGCTGTTTGCGCAGCAGTTTGTAGAGTTTCATCGTCTTTATTCTCTCCACGTGGCACTTTATGCTTTTAAAATTAAGTTTGTGACTCTCTCAGGGAACTGACAGTCACTCTGGGTGAGTGGAAATGTGATCCAGAATAATACAGCTGCACGTGTATCTGTGTGTTTTGTGTCATTTCCTCACATACACACCGACACCGACACACCAGATGTTCTTCCGTGTTTTATAGCTAGCTGCCCCAGGAGAGAGGAGAGCCACCTGCTGGAGGAGGTCCCCTGTTCAACTGCTGGTGCACTATGACCTTGAATATCAACGCAAGCATCCATCTGCTTCCCGTACGCACCATCCTGCTGTTACATTAAACCTACATTATGTATACTAGGTGGTACTGTGACTCTGTGATTAGTATTGTCACGTCATAGAGATTATGCTAAATCCACAGAAAGAGGAGAAGGATTTTTTCATGAGTGTGTCCTGCTGTGTGTGAAGTAGACTGGAGAGTATGCGTGGTGTCCTCAAGTATCAAGTGTTGGCTTTTGATGTTTCAAAGCCTTTTGATGGTGACAATTTTAGTTTTGTGGAGCATAGATGCTGTGTTCAGGCCTATTTCTGAATGTCACAGTCTTTGTCTTTACATATACTTTCTAGGATAGCAAGTGGCAAGGTATGTTCATTTTCCCTCTGAGAGTGCCCTTCTTGAGTGTTAGCACCCCTACTGGTCACTGCTCACATAGCTCCTGGTGCCCTCCACCGATTTATGTGCTCTGCTAGGAAAACAAGGTCACCTTTGTCTACCCTTTGTCTCTATGGATGGTGCCAGTAATCATCCGAAGAAAACAAAAAGCACACTGTCAGCCTAGTTCCTACATATGCAGTTGCACAGACACAGCAGGGTCCTGCATAGTTCCAGAAATGACCCATCACTCTGTGAGCCTAAGTGACGGTGTGCTAGTGCTGTGATGTCCAGTTTCCATTCATTGACAATGAGAAACATATTCAAACTCAAGCTGATTTAAGACAGACAATGGATGAAGACACATATAAGTGTCTTCTCTCATGTTATCTGAATGCTCAGCCTGCCATTAGTTTGTGAAATATAAGCAGTGACATGTATTTATATGATGCCAGTTGAAATGAGAGACACATTATGTACTTAAGCCCACATACCCAGCCTTCATATTTTGCTGAAGAGTGTCATATCCGGGTGTCATAGCAACCTATCTGCAAGGAGCCAGAGAGTGAGAGATTAAGGGACGGAGAAATAGAGGATGGACTGGTTTAAAAAAGCAGGGACTGAATAAAAAAATCTGAGAAGAAGGAGCAGAAAGATCAAGAGCGGGGGAGAGAATGGGGGAAAGAAAGATGGAGATATATAAAGGTGCGTGTTTCTCTTTCAGTAGGCCTCATATTCTGCCACTAAATTGCCAAATGTCACATGAAGCTGTGATGCATGAATAACTTGATTTGACTTGAAAATGATACTCAGCCCAGAGGGTGTTGTCAATTGGACATGACCATGTGTCATTACAAAGTACTGCCTAAGAGCCAAGGACTGTTATATGTGTGTGTTGCTTTTATACGGGCCCAAAGACTGAGGACAGCTGGTGGTGTTTCTATATTTATGTATAGTGAGAGAGAATGCTAAGGTAGACTCACACAAACTGCCTGTGCCTGATTGTGAAATGATTTTTACTGCATATATTCCCATTCCTAAATACTAGAGACATGCAGGAGGATAAATTGCACGTGATAGGCAGCCAGACCAAAGTAATATCTATATATCTATATATATATATATATAGTATGATTGTGGTTTCCATACATTTCTATATGGTATGAAAGCAGAACAGAGTACAAATGCATCAAAATTTTCTAAAAGAGCAGCATGGTGAGCTGTGATTTCAGGTACATGGGATCTGTAGTAAGTGGGCTCACACATGCAGAGCAGCTGGTATTGCCCTTTAAGCTTTATTACAATTCTTCTCAATTCATAGTAACTGTTTTGCAGACACCTCCTGTCGGTCCACAGCAGTCTTAAGTGAATTTGTAAGCGAATAGAATAACATTTATGTTCATTTCTGCTTTAGTTTAACAAAAGGGAAATTAGATTTTCCCCTCTGGTTTTTATTGAATAAGTAGTTTAACTAACAAGAGTGTAATCTTTCAGTAACGGCAAGATGGCTGCGCTCTCTCAGAAATAACTCTGTTTTTCCGTCTTGGACGAAGCAGAAGAAATGTATTACATGAGGCTGGGACAATAATCCTATAGTGTTGTAATGTGTATCTGTGCGCGTTTCCCTGCTGTGTTACCTTTTCACAGGAACTGAGTCCTGCTGTGCGATCATGCTTAGTGAAGCCCACCCGACCCCCTGTAGACACACAAACACACTCACATATGCACACACACAGGTATATACGCACAAATGTGGTATATACCTACTTACACATGGCGTGCTGCACACACTCATACAGCCCAAGGAGCAGAGGGTTATAGTAACAGTATTTTCAGTTTTCCCAATGCTCTCTGTAAAGGAACTGATCTGAGCTGTTTCCCATTGGCATTAAATATGCATTAGTCCAATCCTTTCATGTGAGCACTGAGCTGTGTTTTGTGTAAGACATCCTGGGGATATTTTCTGATACTTGCAGCCCACCAATTTTTTATCTTCATCTTTTAATTAAGAAGGAGAATGAGGTCTGCGAGAAAGAGAGCTAATCTTTATTAAATGGAATTTCTGGGCCACTGGGTTGCTTCAGGGCTGGTTACGAAACATCCCGCCAACAAACACTGCAAAACCCCAGCTCCACAATCCATTATTCCTCATCAATTAACCTTGAGAAACCACAGGAAAAGACCACACTGAAATAATACGAGGCATAACACGAACAGAGGGGTTACACTGTCTAATAATTATTTCAACCACTCACCTGTTATGTCTCATTCTCTTTGAATAATGTTGGGCAAAGGCCTCGTCGCTGACAGTATCCCATTGTTCACCCTGTCGGTAAGCCATCTCCAGCTCTGGCGATGTGCACAGCCCCTGGGCCTCCAGCCTGGTTCCATCTTGTGTAAGGACACGGCAATCAATCATTTTTTGCAGAGTGTCGGTGGGGGTGGGGGTGGGAGGAGGTTTGGGGAGGACTGTGCCCACACTGCCCATACTGGCTCACCAGGAAAAGGTGATTCCTAATCCCAGCAATCCGCTGGCTCCTGTGACCAGTCGCTGTTATTTCCCCTTTCCTGGCAGGTTGGCCCTCTGCTGTTCTATTATCCCTCTATCTGTAATTAAAGGCAGCCAAGGGGAACGGAGATGGAGCAAGAGAGTAGAGGAGCTTGAGATAGGTGTCCATATTTCATATAGAGGATAGCTGACAGCAAAGATCCAAGCCTTTTTATGGCCTGTAGGGTTTGTATGTAATTAGACTATTACGATGCAGTTTTGACCAACAAGTCCTCATACCTTAATGACGAAACAGGTCATCTGTCAACACTTTTCAAAAGAAGGCGCACAGAAATTTTCTGACCTGATCTTTGGTGTTGAGGCAGGACACAAATCATTGTTTCCAGTGTAGAAATAGCACAACCCTTAATGCACAGCTAAAACCCCAGAATTCTTCCCTGTTTTTACCTGCACTATAAGTTCACACAACGTCCTGTTTTGGCACTGAACATAAAACATAATGTTCATACTGTCTGAACAAAAAAATCAGTGCTGTCCTTTTTTCTGTAGAGCTGTCTCATTTTGTCACAAGGGAAAGTACACTCCCCTGAACCTGCACCTTAGTACCTTCCTGACTCTCTGTGTGTGTGTGTGTGCGTGTATGTGTGTGTAGGCGTGTGTAAATAAAGATGATACTCAATAATTCCATCCTGCCAGCACATGCTAGGACTGTAATATTGCACAGTGCGAGCACACCCTGCTCACATTAATCTCAAATCTCTCCCTAGTTTTTTTTTTTTTTCCTTCTTCCCTCTGCAAAACTCCTGAAATTTTTAATGCCAGTGTTTTGTGAGTGTAACCCATATGTCAGGGCTTTGTCTGTGGACCCACGCTGGCTAGAATTGGACAAGATTGGAACCTGTCATGGTAATGGGGTCTCTGACCCAGTGGGGCTATCACAGGGAATGTGTATGTGGGTGGGTAAGGGTGCTTATACACAAGTCTGTGCGTGTGCAGTGATGTATGAGGACACAAACCTTCCAATAGAGCCTCAAGGGCATGGCTTTGCTGCCATAAACAAGCAGCCTTGGTTATCAGTAAGGCGGTAAATATTGATTATTTTAAATGGCTATCACATTACACTCATAAATATACATTGATTACACATCCTTGGGTTGATATCCTTCGATTTGCTTTTGAAAAATGCAAAACCATTAGCATCTCATGGAGAAAACAGTCATTTATAAAGTCTTATTCATCCACTGATGGCTCCTATGAGAAAAAGCTGTTTCAGAAACAGCCATCCCCACTGAATGACTAAATGTGAGGATTAATAAAGAATTTTACCCAATTCATATAAATTGCTGCATTTATAATAATACTATTTTTTATATAACCTCAAACCATACAAAACGAGGAGCCTCTAGTTTTCCAGGAACATTTGGAGTCATTTCCTGGTAGTTTTATCCATCAATTGTGTTACAGTCCATTGACAGAAAACAAAATGCCAGTCACCCCAGAATAGACCCCAACAACCATCATCTCCACGTTCCACTGCAGCATAAACCACCATACCTTCCAGACCCAAAACTTTAGCAGTGTACAATCACAGTGTCTGCAAAATATACAACACATCATTAACTGTGGTCTACCCCTGGTTATTTAATACACTATTTTTTTTTCTCTCAGCCTGTGAACTCCCCTCACTGGGAAAACCTTGAGGGTACAGATAGTTCACATAGACCACTGCCAACATTGTTGAAGAATTTTACAACCAACATCAGCACTCATTCCTACGATGAACTGCATTTTACCTTTTACCTCTTTCTTCTATGAATTCACTCCTCAGCAGTTTGGGCTTCTGCTTCTCCCTTATTTCCTCCAGCCACTGCCTAGGAGAAGTGTTGATCACTTTGACGTTAGCGTGCCTTGCTCACCGTGGGTGTAAATAATCAGATTTGTGACAAGAAAGCAGCCAGTCAGAGGAGGTGAGAATTGAATTTTTGAACTCTCATTTTATTGGTCTGATATGAATACTGTTGAGCAGATGAAACAGCATGCCTCCGCTCATGAAGAGAAACTGAATTACTAATTTGAGACAGAGGCAAGCAAAGATTAAAGCAGACTCGTTGACTGGCAAAAGGACTTGAGTAATGTGCCAAGATGCACGTATCCTGTCTTTGCCAGATTCGGTGCTCACGCTATATGCAGAATGAAAGCAGGTTCTATTCATCAGAATACTGTGCAGCCTTAAACAGTGAAAAGCAATTTCTAAGTTGACAACCCTTGAGAATTAAAAAAAAAAAGATCAACCTACAGCAACATTCATTCCAACACAAATTGGGAAAATTAAATTATCACAATGTCAACTAAAACAATGATTAAGATGTATCCCAAGGCCACTGCTGACACAGATGAGTTTGAAAAAAGCGCTCATGCACAATTTACAGACCACAACCATATAGTTTTGAGCCTTTTGGTTGTCCATGCGGCTGGAAACAAGGGAAGGTGAGGGGAAATATCAGGGCAAGGTGAGAAACTGAGTGATGATTTGTGGACTCAGTGTTCTGACAGGCTCGATTTTGTGCAGCCTACACAGACACAATACTTCAACATGATGAAAAGCGGTGGAATTGAAATGGAAACTGCCACAAAAAAAAAAAAAAAAAAAAAAAGATGAGTTAAAGTCTACTGACCTGACTGACTTCTACTTACTACTGCTCAGTTCACTTGTGGCAGGTCTGGGATTCCCACTTCCTTTTGTAACACACATAGAAAAAAACAGCATTTAAAAGGTTGTTTGATAAATCACTACATTTCATTTGCATATTTTTGTTCACCAAACCTTTAAAATAACTTCTCTCGACATCTGAATCAGATGCAGATTAGATTTTTTCCATCATCAGTCTAAGGTATTGAACATTTTAATAAATGAGTTCCCTGGAGCTTGACAGAGCAGGACATTGGATTCAGCTTCAAGGCAATCTTTTATAGAAAGAGCGGCAGAGAGCTTGATCTGTCTTTATGCTCTTTTAATTACACACGGCTGGCTGGGCTCCAATCCCCAGAGAGCCGAGGTAAAGCACACGTCAGGACCAGTCACCGCTCCGCTGACAGCTTGGTATTACCCTACCTAAACGCCCTCGAGGGAGGGAGGGAGGGACAGATAGGGGGGAGAAGGAGAGTGAGAGTGAGACGAGGGAGGATCACAGGCACATCTCAGGGCAGCACAGGATTAATTCAGCCAATAAATTTACAAGAGCCACAGGCAGCTGTCGATCACTCCTCAGGATTTTGACTGACATGCAGTGAAAACAACTGTCGAGCCAGGGTGCAGGTTACTAGCAAAGCACACCCGGCAGGCTCGCATATTCAGTATATTCCACATACCTCACATAGACATGCATGCATATTTTATTCCGCACATGCAAATTTCTACAGTAGGAAAACCCCATCTGAAAGTCTTGAATGAAAGTTGAAGGAGCAGTTTGGCCATGTCGTGTATGGCTTTCGGACATTTGATGACTGTTATTGTCATTTTGCCTTCTGACTTTAACCTGTCAGTTTTTCATCTTGTTGATCAGCTGACAGACAGGCAGTCAGTGTCACTGGGTAATATGAGAAGACAGACATGGTGTGCAGCTATAACTGCTGTGACTGATTGATCAGACAGACAATAGTCAGCTGTGTCAGGATATGGGATTAGGCTGAGGCTCGTGTGAGTTTGTCTTTTCTGCCACTACTCACTCCATATTACGCCTTTTCTGTGGACTGACCATTCTTTTTCATGCACACGTGTCACTGAACACACATAAATCCACACAGATTCACAGTCCTTCTCTCTGTCTCACACACATACACAGTTATTCTCTCACGTCTTTCATCGACACACATTCCAACAGCTCAGAGCACACTGAACAGCTAGAGTCAAGGGAATAAGACTTCCTCACACAGAGAGACCTTTTATGTATCAGAAACCCTTGATTCACATGACTCTCACCTCCCAGAACTGTACTTTACTACGAAATGAATGGTGTAACCTCCAGGCAATGTCAAGGTGAGGGAAACGTGTCAGTGCCTCCCTAGCGAGATTTTCTTCGCTCAGGCTCTCTCCAGTTAATGACTCTAGCGTGGAGAGCGTTACCTCTGCCGGTCCTGGCCAGATGACCCAGAGGAGATGGTTGGAGGGAGGGAAGGATACCGACTGTAATCACAGGCAATCATCAGCTCTCTCAGTGGATTTCTGGTACTCTGGACTGGACTGCTTGGCCCCAAACCTGTGATTTGAGCTGCAAGGTGGAGTGAGACAAAAGAAAGAGGGTGAGGATGAGGACGACAATGAAGATTTATAACACAGAGTACAAATGAAAGATTCTAGTGATTTACTGTAGATAAGAATGCTTCAGAATGCCCCTGTTTTTGTTGTGTGAGATCTAGTGAAACTATAGTGAAGCTATAGTGAATTCAGAATAAATATTTTGTACTATTAAAAAAAAGGTTTAGTAGTCAAACAAAGACCCAAAATGGATGTTGGAGGAAAAAGAATTTGAGGGTTAGAGGTTGAGCAGTGGATCCAAATCCACTGGGTCTAAACTAGAAATTGTAACCAGGCACACAGTACATCCATGAAAACCCTCTGCACAGTTAATACTGTGGAATTCATGGTTTTAGTGTTCACAATTGAATGAATAGTTAGGTTTTAAGATTTTATTTTCTAGTCACCAGTTGACCGACAAATTTGCTAATGCTATGTTTCTTTAGCCAAGCTATGCTCAGATGTTTCCAAACAGAGAAGACCAACCACATCTTATAATTTGCATGTTTAAAAAGCAGCCATTTTCACATTTAACAAAGTCATATGTATATAGCTCTCATTTCAGTAGTGTCAGAGTTTCAGAGAAGTTGACTTTTTGTTTATATCTGGCCGTGTGAATGCTAAACAGTAGTGAGATATTTTTATATAGTTATGTAGCTGTTAGAGGTTAGAACAGACATCAGTGCTAGAGCATTAACATGCTAACATTCTCACAGTGACAGTGCTTGATGTGTTGATGTTTAGCCCATATCATGTTTCCAATGGTCACCATCTTGTTAGCATGCTAATATTTGCTAGTTAGTGCAAAACACAAGACTGAATTAATGGAGTGACATTAGCTTTGCAGTTGTTTGAAGGGGATCACCTAAGATATTTCAATTCACTTAACACTTCCTCATGGGGCCAACTTTGAAAGTACTATGGTGTACCTGCTCCAGTGTTTCCCTAGTATCTCATCCAATGAATTAGCAGAACATTAAGTAAATCATAATCTAAACTAGATTTAGATTGATATTATGATTTATACTCAGCCCACAAGAGACTTGACCCTCTGGTAGAGACAAGATGCTGCTGGCCTCTAACTCAGTGAAATAAAAAAGTTCCATGCAGCTTGACATTGTGAGCCCAGGCGTCGTGGCCTCTTGACCCTCTTGGCTAAATCTAATGGAGTTCTGCCTCCTCCAGCTGGCCTGTCTCTCTTAATCAACACACAACCAGCCCCCCCATAGCCTGCAGCACTGACACTAATATGGAATACAGAACGGTTGTTCATTTCATTTTACAGCCAAGCTTGCCGGTGCCACTCAAAGAGAACAAGAGCGCTTCCCCCGCAACCACCAGTCCAATCTACTGGCTTTGATAGGCAAAAAATAACCTCTGCTTTTATAGCTATATGCATGTCGGCTCGGCCTTTGGAGCTGTAAACTTTTACATTGTGGTATGTAGTGATACTGTGTGAGAGAAAAGCCTTGGACTGTTTGTCTCTAACTCTCAGTCCTACGTGCTCTGCGGTTGAGTCTGGTTGTCTGCTTTCTACTGTGGTCTTTCATCACGTTCACTCCCCATTCTGGCATGCCTACCAGTATAGTATCTTTGTGTGTGTGTGTGTGTGTGCGCATGCATATGTGTGTGTGTGTGGGGGGGGTAAGACCAGATCTTTACTGCCATCTAGTGGCAGAATGCTACACTTTTTTGTGGGGTTAAAGAGTGATTACTTCTAAAAATCAATAATAATAATAAAAAAATAAATAACAAAAATTAAAAACACTGGCATGAAGTGTTCTGCAAGCACTGTGCATCTACTGTAGGTGTGTGTGTGTTTGTATTTGTGGAGGTTGGTAGCTCATTAATAGGAGTCTATATTAGTGTAGCAGGTCAGTTAAGTCAATGAGTGAGTGCTAATTCTTCTGTGGTCCCTCTGTGCACTGCCACTTGTTACACATTTGCATATAAATTACTTTAAATGTGATGTTGCTGTTAAATTCCTTAACCACTGCTTGTTTAAAATTCATGAATGCTTTTGAATTTTGTCAGGCACGGTTGGGCTGTCAGAAAATCCTTTGATGCAGTTAAAAACTCTGGCAGGTGTGCACGTGCGTGTGCATAGGCATTTAGACTGAAAATTTGTGAAATTCTCTCCCGTTTTGTCTCTAAAAAGCTCTGAAGCTCCCCCTGCCCTCTGTCTGTCTGTCTCTCTCTCTCTCTCTCTCTCTCTCTCTCTCTCTCTCTCTCTCTCTTTCTCTGTCTAGACTCATTACCCAGTCTTGGCTAGCAGATAGGTGAAGGGAGACGTGTCCCTGTGTAGATGCGTGTATGAGCATGGCTGTGTGTATATACAGTATGTCTAGTTAGCGCCAGTCACATTGATCAGTATTCTAAAGCCGTCTGTGGTCACTAGCTAAGCTCGTTGGGCTGTCACCCTGCACTAAGAGAGGGTGCGAGGGAATATTAAGGAATTTTTGTTGTGTGCTTCATTTAATAGGAATATACAATAATATAATGCATGTTAATACTATTCCCTATAGTCTTCAGCTATACTGTAACACAGTTAACCCATTTCTGACATTTCTATCATGATATATTTTTTAACATATCACAGATTTACTGGGTAGATGTACCAGGGCTCTCAAGTACACAAACACACACAGGCACACTCACTCCCTGGTGCTACCATCTATTACTAGTGGGTGATCAGACTTAAGACAAGTACTCTTGTTCAGTGTTAATTTGTGTCTGCTGGTTGATTGTTTGCCTCAGGAGGAACAAGGACGGCGCTTGCTGCTAAAAGTAACTGAATGGCCTTTTTACACTCCGCTAATTGATTCTGAGGGTTTGATTAGTGTCTTTTTTTCTTTTTTTTTGGTGTGGCCCTGTGTGTGTGTGTAAGAAAGAGACAGAGAGAGAGACAGAGCCAGATGCACACCAAAAAACAGAAGCTTTACTAGCAACATAGCTTGCAGCGTAAAACACTACATTTACAGAAATGATATAATAGTACTAAACGACTGAAATATTCATCAGTGTTTTTTTATCACGAGCACTTTCAAGAGGGGCTTCTCACAAATGGCAATTGTTAAAAATACTTCTGAATGCTTTGAATTACTTCCTGTATTAATACTGCAGTGAAGGGTAAATATATGCTATAATATATATAATATATAAAATAGACATGCTAGCTTGCAAGTTTACTATGTTGACTATTAACTAGGTTTGCTTGCACACCCATGCAGACAAAGCCAGCTCAGCCATAGTAAAGCATCTCAGCCTCCAGCAGCAGTTGAACGTAAAGGACACTTTGATGTTTCTGTACCTGCCAGCAAGTTGCCTCCTTACTGAGATGGCTGTAATAAACATTTTATGTGTCTCCCTGTGTATGTGTATGTGTATGTATGTGTGTGTGTGTGCGTGTGTGCGTGTTTACATGTAGAGACCTATTTTGATAATCCTGTACTCAGCCCTTTAGTTCTTCGGAATTGAAAGAAAAATCCATTGCTTCTTGTTTATACACATTCACATGGAAAAGTTGGAGGGCTTCATTAACTGACACATAGGCTTGTGTAATTCCAAAAGAGTCAAACATAGCAATGCTGTGATTAAAACTGACTGATCCAAGCAGATGGTTTAATAGAAAGTATCCGAAATTGCCTCACCAGTGACCCAGAAACGTTAAAAATATTTGACTTCACACACAGGAAATGTGCTGTCCAACCACTTGAACAAAGAATCTTGACCACGTTTTCTCTGTATTCCTTCATCTGTGTGTATATACACGCCTGTGTTCTGCATGTTTATATATTTTGGCCTCACTGCACATCCTTGAAAGTGTCTTTCGGTCATTTTTTGTAATTCCTTTGCTGTGTGTTTACATGAACCTTTTGCTCTATGTTTCCTTCTCTAAATGTTGTGACAACAGGTCTAAACAGGATGCAGGTCAGCTGTAATATTAGTTTATACAAGAGATATACAGGTTGGCCAGAGTGTCACTGGACTGATATCACTGTATTCATGCTATTTATCTCCAATGAGAAACATCTCACTACAGTGGAAGTAAGCAGATTTAAAAACTAGCTCAAACAGTATCTTTCATCTGAGCTTTGTTCATTTAATAAGTGACTTAAAGTGATACCACCTATTGGCTTAATCAAAATATATTGCCTTTAATTAGGTTCTCCAGTCTTGTGTGCAATTATTTTTCAAGTGAATATCATTCCCCATAACACTGCTGCACCCAAAGTAATAACATTTGCCTTTTTATACTCATTTTGTGGAACAAAAGAATGAAGGTTTGCACTGGAAAGAGCTTTGATGGTTTACAAAATATGAGTATTTGTCTAGTTAATAAAAGGAAGTAATCAGGTTCGTCTAATTTCCAACACTTTATAAGCCACAATTGCAGCAAGGAGAAGCTTCGCCCTGGAAATGGCTTTGGTACATCACAAAATGTACTGAAAAGGAGAACATTACAGAGTATTTCTTCAACTTGCTTCATGCTGTCGTTACTGTCAACAGTCTCCATCAGCAATAGAAACACAGTGGAAAACACAAGCTGACCAGTTGGAGTTCCTGTGGTCTCTCCATGGTATCTTGGTAGCCTTGACATGTAGTTACTTTTTTTTTTCTTCTTCTTCTTTTTTGGGTGGTGCTCATCAGCTCTGGTCATGGCTCCATAGTACTTTGAGTTTCCACTGCTTTAGTTTGTGTGACTGTATGTCTACGATCTGTTTCCTATTTACCAGTGTTGTCAGTGTCAGCTCATAGTCACCCCCGTGTCTGGAAGAGTGGTGTACCCTATGTTATTTGGTTCTGTCAGCAAGACTGACTTGGTGAGCCGTGTCCTGGAGGTTAGATTTGGGATGAGGAGAAGAAGTTGCTCTGGTACCTATCCAAGCCCATGTCTGTCCTCCCCTGCCCCTCCATTCCCCTCTCTTACTTTTTTTTTTCCTTTTTTTCCCCTCATTTCTCCTTCCTTCTCTCCCACGACCTCAGGGAGTCCTCGGGAGGTGCAGTGTTCCAAAATGGGATGATTTTTCCCCCTTCTTCTTCTCTGGTCGCTCTCTCCCTCTCCCAAATTAACATTGAAAAAAAAAAAAAAAAACCCAAACCTCACTGCTGAGTGACT
Source organism: Lates calcarifer (assembly GCF_001640805.2). Taxonomy (NCBI): domain Eukaryota; kingdom Metazoa; phylum Chordata; class Actinopteri; family Centropomidae; genus Lates; species Lates calcarifer. Next base: position 10,645,552 of record NC_066839.1, read on the forward strand.
CATTCAAATAATTGTTGCTTTTAGCTATATCAGGTTACTCTTTTCTCTGCCTCTCTTTTTGCTTTTCTTCCTTTTCCCCCAGTACAGTGTGGTAACTGGGCCACTTGTGAATTAGGGCCTTTGAGTGAAAAGGCAGAAAAAACTCGTGACATCAGAGAGGGAGAGAAAGAGAGGGATCCAAAACCTGAGCAGCCCTGTAATTTTCTGCTCTGTTCTTATGATTGAATGTATGACCATTACAGACAATTGAGTCAATAGGAGACTGTCCTGCCTCTTGCAGCCAGCTGGGTCACTTTGTATATGTGCACGTAGGAGCAAACATGCCTGTAGTGTGTGTGTTTGTGTATGTCTGCACAACGTAGGTGTGTCTAGGTGGAGCTCGACATTCTTGACTTTTCCAGGAAGACACCTTTAAAGGAGAGTGCCAGCCTATTCACAACTGAATAACGGAGACGACAAAGAGACGCAACATGTGTGTGTTAGCTCTTGTGGGAAAGACAGCAGAAACAAAAGAGACAAGAGGCGAGATAGCCCAGGAAAGGGGAGTGGACCAAGAGAGGAAGGCCAGACCAGCTTGGTTTTGAAACAGACAAGAAAGGCGATACTTGCTGAAACATTTTTGGAGAGAAGGGGGCGAAAAAAGAGTGGAGAGATCCCTCCCCCTGCCAAAATCTAAGTTACTGTAGTCTATCCTATAGCTAACCCTCCCTCCCTTCCCCTCCTCTCCCCGTCCCATGTGAGCAGCAGCCTGATGACTGGACCTCTCTGTGTCTCCGCTCTGCTTACGCTTTTGCTGCGCTCCGGCAGACATGCATTGTTCTCCACTGTACACTACTTGTTGCACCCATTCTCAAAGACCTAGTCTGTCTTAGCTCTGCAGAAAGATTGACTGGAAAAGCCTTTGGCTGCCTCGCGGTGAGTACTAACATTTTAATTTTGGGCTTTTGTCAGGGGAGAAGAATTGTCTCATTCATTTGTTTGCTGTGACAGAGATTTTGCCTGATGCTTCTTAGTTTGATATAAGCTGAGGTGATATGTGCAGTGGGAGATTTTTCAACAAGACAGTGAAGCTGGCACGCTGTGAAAAGAATGTTGAGAAACTTTTGTACAGAGTGAGTTGGCGAGAGGAATGCTCCAATAGTGAGAGCCTTTCTAGCTCCTCTACTGTTTCTGACTGACTAGCTCCCTTTTTGCTGACTCACTCTATTAACTTAATACACATGGCTCCATGCTGTGTGGGTGTGTGTAGTGTACATGTGTTGAGATTGTGTTCAATGCTCTGGAGTATCTATCTGTGATTATACGTCTGTCCCCTCCTGTCTCAGTGCGCATGTGTGCGTCAGTGAAATGTAATAATTTACTCCAGTTTCCCTGCATGACAACGTAAATGTTTGACTGAGACAGAGGGAGAGAAAAGCAGAAAGAAGAAGAACAAAGAGAGAAGCTGGCACACTACTGCCTCACTGTTTGTCATCACTCTCTTATGTCCTCATTGATTTCCTCATCTCTGCTCGCTGAACGAGAACAATAGCCTCACGCCTGGCCAAGACCCCTAGTAAATAAGCCAACTAAATATCAACACCAAATCTCCTGCAAGATGTTGTTCATTGATTTGTTTTGTCGCCAGATGCACGCACACACACATAGGGACACACACACACACAAAACAATTGGACCTAGTTGTCTAGAGGGACTCCATTGTTTGGTGCGCATAATTGTTTGTGTGTATGTGTATAAAGGCTTGTCCAAAAGGTCTTGGACAATGAAGTCTGTCAGCAAGGGGATGTGGATGTGGGGATTTCTATCTCCCTCTCCCTCTCTCTCTCTCTCTCTCTCTCTCTCTCTCTCTCTCTCTCTCTCTCTTCTCTCCTTTTCCTGTCCAAGTCCCCCTTCACATCTGGATCCCCCCCACACCAGCTGACAAGGAACAAGGGAGCGGATGAAGGGGGGGGGGGGGGGGCATGGATGTGGGGTAGAGAGAGGAGAGAGGGATAGAAATGGGAGGAAGGGGAGTTTGTTCAGGCCAAAGTTCCCTTGGTGGACTCAGCCCCCCCACCACCACCAAATGCAGGAAGAGCACAGCTCACAATGTCATTGTGAGTGTCCAATGTATGAGGAAACACAAATTCTGTACACACAGACGGGAAGCACTCACTCATATACACATGCAATGATACATTTAAAGTCACAAATACACATATACAGATAGATGCCAGTGACAGTTAAGCCACTATCAAGCCCATTGAACTCACTTAATTGCTGGTGGTTCTTTGGAAGGCTTTGGTCTTTGTGTGTGTGTCAAATTTTCAATGGGAATTTTTGCTTGAAGGCTTATGCTGTCAAAGCAAGTCCTGTTCTCTGTCAGTCTCTTTGCTCTCCTACATCTCAGCTCATCAGTGTGTGTCTGTTCGTGGCTGGACTCTGATGAGACCCCCTGATGTTGAAACAGTAATGAAAAGCTCTACTTTAAAGAGAATCACTTGGCCTGGATTGGATTTACTTTTCTTAGCTTTTTCATTTTCTCTGCCAGATGAAACCATACATGCCAGCTGCTGTTGCAATGCTCTGCCAGAGCTGGGCAACCACTCCTGTGCCTGTTTATCCACACCAGGGCAGGGCCAAGTGCCATACCAACAGGTGTGTGTCGACATGATTAGTGTTCAGCAATGGGCAAGGCAGCATGGATGTACACTTATATAAAAGGGTGAAAGTCGCCTCCACATCTGCTTCTGTGGTTCTTATGCAGCACACATGATCTGCAGAGTTTGAAGGTGGCAGCGATTGGGACAGTGATAAAACACCCACCCTCATTTCCTCCACGGCCTCCCAGGAATTGTTTGACTGTGCAGTTTCTGCCATATGGTCATGTGTAATTCAGTCATCTCCCTCTGTCAATGCAGCTGGTCTGTGTCTGTCTATACTTTCCAGTTTATTTCTGGCTGTTACAAGCTAAGCCTGCATCTTTTGTGTGGTTTATAGGCGAGCAGCGATGATGTTACAATGCAGGTGGCATGAGTGTGACTGAGGTCACTGCTGAATACAGTCTGAACAGCCTCTCTTTGTAACTTGGCATCAGTGTTAATTACTTCTGTAAAAGTCCTGTACATAATCAGTTCTAGCTTTTCATAGTAAGTATCTTTAAATGTAAAATATTTAATGGAGAAACATAATAGTGATGCGTTGAGATTTGACCTTGTTTTACAATTCTTTGTGACAGGGATCATCCTTATTTTGTGGTAGTCTTTTCACTGGTCTGATGTCAGCCATGTTAGTATGTCTTACATTATATCAGCACTTTATGTCACCACGGCCAATGAGGTGCTGTCATTTGGCACAAGAAGCGGCACTGTATAGTATGTGTGCTAGCAAACAAATTAGAATGAAGAAGAGTGACGTGTTCAAGTGGGTTACAAAGCTGGGGTTTGTTTTGGTCACAGTAATAGCATTCACTCAGCAGTGATGTCAATACACTGTGTCCAACAATAGAAAATAGAGAATCTGACAGAGATGGAGCAAGACTAAGACCACGATTAATGACAAAGAAAGCACCACAGTGGGACCAAATGGATGTATGAATGAATACAAATACATTTTGGGAGGAAAACAAAGCATGGTTTACGAACCTAAAGGTCATTTAGACCCTTACAATAAGCAAGTTATTCAGTTCATGTAAATCATATATTGTAACATACACACTAACCCAAAGCAAAATGAAAATCAGTAAATCGAAAAAAGAAGAATGAATTTCCCCGACATTCAGCCATACAGATAGGTCAAAATATGCTACACTGCAGCCATCTAGGTTATTTATTTTATAATGTCTTTATGTATTATGAGAACAGACTCTCTCAGCTTTGTGAGCTGGATTGAATACATATGCAAGGAACAGATGGGTTTTTCTGATCCCCCTCTCTTCTTTCTCACTTCTCTGATTCATTCAGCCTCATTTATTTTAGGATGGATGAGTCTTCAGAGCAGCACCCTGAGCTTATCTGTCTCTTGTTTTTGATCGCCAGCCTGTGTTTTTTATGTTTCTGCTCTTATCTTGGCACACATGCGCACTGTCGAAAGTCAGTTCACACACTGCAAGACAGATTACAGCAACCAAGAGGGGGGTCTGGTCAGTGCTGATGAGACATATACCGTGGGCCTACACACAAAGAAATGTAGGTATGTGCTTCATCATGTGTCAAAACTGTAAACATTAACTCACTTTTTGCACATTTTAAGGACTTTGGGCATTGTTATTATAATGCTTCATGTCTGCAGTATAATCAATATTCTTGCATAAGATCCTACCGTGAACAGTTTCATAGGCTTTTTGACTTATTGTCTTTCATTCATTCATTCTTTCATACAGAGGCATGCCTTATTAAAGATTGCAGAGGCATATTTAGATATTATGTGGTACTAGCTTTTATTTATTTATTTATTTTACATATGACAGTAACATTTCTGATTTACAATCAAAGACATTTCATATGTCATGATAGTCTAACAAACATCTAGCTTCACTCATAGTTGTTGGTTGGAGGCAAATATTCAAGTAATCTGCTCCCTAACTAGACATCATGCAATTTTAATCACAATGTTTGTCTTAAAATCAAGTCAAGTGGGGCACGTTTATGCAAAATGAACCATGCGAGTAAGCTTATATGTGCTGCTGAAGGCAGGCAAATTATTTGAGAAAAATCTCTTCTTGAGCTAGGTTTTCTCAAAGAATGGCATTCATTTTTGTGGTGCTGTGTGTGGATTGCGTGGGTGTGCCAGTGGCACCCAAAATATCCTTGTCATTCTTGTCATTGCAAATGATCTGCAGTTTGCTCAAAAACTGTTCAGTCTACAGCCTGATTGCTTTTGATGGGTTTGCAACACTACCACAGTAGTTCATTCTGCACAGTCTGTGAAGTAGAGGATTTTCATGTTAGATTTTTTCAATGTTAAATCACTCTCATCCTGTATGCAGCAGTCATGAGTCTGTCTTTATTCTTCTATTTTCATCTTCTTGTATTTCTAAAAAGTGTGTGTGTGTGTGTGTGTTTAAATTAATTATTTTCATGTTCATGTTCATGTGCCTGTAAATAGGTATGTGGTAGACATAAATACACAGACAAGTGCAGCGTCATGCATGCCTGATCCTTTGTACATAGTTCTTAAATGCCCCTGAAGATTCTCACTACCCCTCTGCATGTTACACCCCCCACCCCCAGCTCCGACAGTGTAATTCTCAGTGGTTCCGCTGTCACTATAAAAGCTGGACTTAAAAGCTCATTAAATCTATTTTGAAACAAGTCAAAGGCCAGGTATAAATATCCAGCAAAATCCGAGTTTTGAGCATGTCACAGGTTACACATCATATTGAGATGAGAGGATTACAGCTATTATTGGTGAAAAAAGAACATTTTCCTGATTATACACTGACTGTGTGTGTGAATACAAAGAGCTCTGATTACTGCTGGCACTGCCGCCCCACTTCCCAGGATACCAAGCATTGACTTGCACAGCAGGGGCACAGGAAAAGCTGTAGGCACACACACGCGTACACGTACCAACACACAGGCACACATCAAACACAGTGATTAACACTTTGTAGGTTAATCTCATGCTTTACTGTTAGCTTAGCTTTTTTACTCTTTTTTTTTTGAGAATTGCACAATTATTTAATGGAATTCATCTGTACTGAAGAAACAGAACACAGCTTTGTAGTAGAGAGCTAATATTTCAACATAATAACAGTACATTTATGGACAATTACCTTTGTGAATGATGACATATAGCACGTCATGCTATACTCAATAAAACACCAATAAAGTTAACATCAGGCGTGCACACACAACATGCTTTTTCCTGTTTGTGTTGCCTATGGCAACGGCTTGGCGAGAATCACCAGTGATGTCAGAAGTGATGTACGAGTGTTGGGACTGTGAGGGGATGACCTCAGCAGAGGGGAACTCCCAGTGGACTCATATCAGCTGCAGCCAGCGCACCGTCAGGACTTTCTCACACTCAGTACTGTGCTAACAACTAAAGCTGCCCCGACCCCCATGAAACCACACCTTGTGATCCTTCACAGGCTTCAGAAATCACCCCAGCACACAGCATGACAAAGACCTCAGACATGCACACATAGTCCCACACACCACACATTGTCTGATATAACGAAAGAAGGGAATATTGAAAGGATGATTCTAATTAAAGGCACACTATAGAACTTTTGATCACTAGGGGTGCTGTTGAGCCATGTTTTGTCTGTCTCTCATTCTTCTTGCACAAGGGATGATGTACCATACATTTACATTACAGACTAGAGAAGCTATAATTTAAATGTGTGCTAAGATGTAAATTTGCGTAGAATAAACAGAGTAGACTAAAAGTTAATAATGGTCATTCTGTTGTCATGATACATCTTGTGACTTTTCTTGGTAATAGCTAAGATTCAAACATGCAACAAGCCTGTGGATATTCTCATTCATCCAGGTCATAGGTATCTTAAGGAAATTTAAATCGAAACGCAACTGGACTTAGTTGTAGTCTGGGAAGACGTTTCACCTCTCATCCAAGAGGCTACACAGCCTGGTCAGAAGAAGAAGACAAAACCAGTTGTTAATATACCTTTAAAAACTGCCTTTGCAATTGCTTTATTACACACGTTTGTCATGACTTTCTGATATAGAAAGTACTTTGGTGACAAACATCCAGTGTAAATAGTGTTTACGTGCATTCAGTGAGTGTACCCGCAAGTCCAGCCCTTCTGTTATGAAACAACTTGAAAAGGTCAGTTTTTTATGCTATAATTTAAATAGGGTGTAGTTATAGTATTTCCTGTAAGTAAAGCCAGTGGTTATGCTCATCAGCCTTGGTTTGAGGGTTTTGGCTTCTGGCACATGTGTCCTGTGGCTTTTTTCAGTGGGCAACATAGCCATCTATGTTCATGTCATGGTCTGTTGTTGGCATCAGTGTGTTTTTGCTGATATTTAAACCCATTAGATTTAGCTTTTTACACACTACTCACAGTGCTGTGGTGACCTTATCTGGCATGAGAGTATACAACTCATCCATTTTGCCCCAGATTGGTGGCCTCTGTCCAGGTTGGCAGGATGACGTCCAGTTCTTGCCTCTGATTCAAGCAACAGTCGATCCATAAATGAATGGTTGCCTCTTCCTCGGACAGCTGTGCTACCAGCCATGGATGGAAAAATAATCATGGAGGCACCAACCATATCCATGGACACATATCAGGAATGTGTGTACTGTGTGCTCTGGGCACAGGCGAGTGCATGTGTGCATTTGCAAGCACATGTGTGCTCTAGTGTGCATGAACCTGTTGGTGTGTGAATAAATTGTGAGCTCTTACGAGGTGTTAAGGGATCAAGAGCCAGTAATGAATCACAGGGTGAATTCTTTTTTTTTCCTCTGAATTCGCCCTGCATTAACTTCTCACTCAAAGGTGGGTGTTTAATGGCTGCTGTAAAAGTAAAGGCTGGTAAACACATAAAAGTGCTGAAGTGAAAACAGGAGTGTGCTCTGAGTGTGGGAGAAGAGGACGGGGGAAGAGATTCATGTGCAGCTTTCTTAATGGAAGGCCTATAGTCTTTATTTTACATTAAATTACATTTCATATTTATATAGTTCTTAAAAATCTAATGTATCTTAGTAAAATTCTCATTCTTTGTACCTTTATTTTTTGGTAAACTGGGGTGTTTTTCTGTGCACGTGGGCAGAGCCCATACCAAAAAAATGCATATGTGTATCATCTTGATTCTTGGTGGCAAAAGTGAGTCAAATCTAATGAGGTCTCATGTATTAACACTGCTTTACCCCAGGGGGAGCTATTGCTCCAGATGTGAGTTGTAAATCCCTTGTCCTGTCCTGCCCTGTCCTGCCCCCTGGATCCATCAGATATTCTCTTGTAACCTCCCTCTGTCTTCTCTACTCTTTCTTCAATCAGTATTCTTCTTCCTGCTTCCATTTCTTTATAGTCTCATTATGTTAAAATTCAACAAAATTTACAAATTCCAATTCATTCCCTACTTTTCATTCAGTGACAATGACCATGGTTTATCTACTTTTCATTTTGCCATTACATCATACCCAAACCCAGGCCGCAGCTGTAAACATGTTTCCACCACATGTCCTGCTGTCTGATGCCAGTCATTTGTGCTCATAAACAGACTGCAAGTCTGGTTGAGGTTATGACTGAGCTAAAGCCTAAAAACCGGACGGTGTCTGTGCTGGGCCGACTTCATTCTAGCTACAGTAATATTCCAGTGTGACTCAGTCACTCAGTGAACATGCACTGTTGTGCCTCTGCTCTCCCCTACTTTATCCCTGTAGATCTTGTCGAGCCTCTGTATATGGTGAGTAAAGCCTTTTTCACCCGATATTGATATTCATGTGAGGAGTAGTGTCAAAGTAAAACACGACAAGTGTTTGTGTATGTGTGTGTGTAGCTGCAGGGCAGTTGTCTGAGGATCAGAGGTTTGAAAGAGCAGCCTGGTTATGGATACATGCTTAAATCATATTTCATACTTGGCTGTCTACTTTATATCTCCAGCTGTGGGTGTGTTTTTATAGCAGTAAAAATGTGTTTCATAATCAATTGAAGCACTATATTGACTAAAATATGCTTATTGTAAATGAAAAGGCTATATAGATTCAAATGTATTGAATAGGCCTATATGTGAGATGTTGGTGTTCCAGTTGTCATGGTTACACCAATCTTCATCCTACATTTGCTCAGCTCCATATTCCCCACCCAGACTCTGGGAACAGAGCCAGAGAGGTAAGAGACATTCGTCTAAAATACACACACACACGCACACACACACCTTTGAAAATACCACTGCCCAGCTCAAAGTTTGGTTTTTAATCCTCCTTCAGATATGATATAGAGAGTTTTAAATAGTTATGCTCAACTCTAAGGTCTGTGCTTACAAGCCATATGTGCTCATATTTTTTCTGCTCTGAGATCATCATGACCAGATCATCTTGCAGCTGTCCCTCAATATATTCCAGACTTTAACATAGAAAGGATTTTTAAAAAATGTGTGTATAGAGAAAGGAGCAGAGAAAAAGTAATTGAAACTGGGGTGTTTCTGTGTGTGTGACAGTGACCATGTGACTGCAGCATCCCTGTCCATTGCCATCTTAGTTCAGAATGAGAATAGTGTGTTTTTCATGCATGATGAAGGTTTTTGGGCATTGGTGCTGTTGAATGACAGCTGTAGTAGATTCATACATGTATTCATGCCATGCTGATGTTGTAGATGGATAGATAATGCAGCAGAATAAGAGCAATAATCAGAGAGAAGGTAGGTAAATATTACATTGATTCTGGGCTATATGCCAGCTCTGCACCACAGAATATGGATATCTTTTCAGCCAGCATGGGCTCAGCACCAAGCCCTGCAGCACAAAATTTCCTGTACCAACACAGGCCTCCTTTGAGTGTGTGTTTGTGTGTCCTTCAGGGACCCCTAGCATGTCTTCATCCCTCTGACTATCCCTGCCCTGCCCAATCATTTTCTCTGTCTGCATTTCACCATGTTTTGCAGCCTGTCAGATCAGTAGTTGTTCTCAAACACTAGCCACTAGTGTACAACAGCCAGTGCTAGTTGATAATTTACATTCAAAGAATTTCCAGGCATATAAACAAAGATTTGCATGCTCCAGCCTCTCAAATGTGAGGATTTGCTTTGCTTTTACATCACTGTAATTGTCTATCTTTGGGTTTAGGGCAAAATAAAGAAACATGAAGGCATCAACTTGGGCTTTGAAACATAGATTTATCCTACATATGATACAAAATGATGAATCAATTCATCAAAAATGAATTGATAATAGAACTAACCATCAATAGCAGCCCTATAAAAGCTACCACTTCTTAGCATGCCCATTCTTTTCAAAATATGTAATGCATTTAGTACAACTGAAGTTGTGACATTTTACCCAAACAGGCACACACTCATATAGTCTATTTGTTTCAACAAATCCATATTTAGGACAGTGTCCTGTCCTCAGGCAGAGACATTTGTATCCCAAACTCAATTTTAATCAACCTGCATTTAATCTCAGTGGGCCCGTTAACCTTGATAACACTTCTGGTCCCACTGAGTTGTCTTGGCTCCAGAGAAGCTCTACTCTTCCAGAAGGGTGAAGGGGCAGTGGAGCAGGCTCATTACTGGTGCATTGGCTGGCCTCTAACCTAGACTGGAAGGACAGTCATTAAACACACAAAGTTAATGACAGCCAACTGCTCCATTTGTTCCATCTATCAGTATGAATGCAGGGTTGTTTGTTGTTGTTGTTGTTGTGTGTTTGTATGTTGGCACTGGTTACACACTGACAAAATCTGCAGGGACACGGCTAACAGAGAGTGACACAGGGACTGAGTTAAGAGATAGTGAGTCAGAAAGGTGTGTTAATTGGTTGTGAGTGACCGTCTGGACCAGAGATTTCAGACAGGGCTCCCCACCAGCTCGTAATGAGGTCTCATCAGGCTGGAGCAACCGTCGCCACTGTTCATGCCAAGCATCGGGGTATTGCCATGGTAACCTCTAAGCCCTTTTACCACCTCACAGGTTCTGAGTCAGCCAATTACAACACAGAAACACAGCAAGAGTCATCCCTGTGATGGCTTAAATGTTTCAGATAGCAAAAATGACTTCCATGTATTCAAAATATTAATTGTAATGATTCATGGAAAGGTGGGGGTTATAACTAGGATTGATTACCAAATGATTTTTTGATAGCCGAAATGTGTCAAGTTGTCAGTGACTGAGGGTTGGAATCAAATGCCCAGTCTTATTTGTAATGTTGTTTACTTACCATAGTTCCCAATTTTATAACAAAGTTTTGCCAATTTTAGCCTGTGTTATGTAAGCAAAACAAACTTCTTGACCTCATCTGACATGTTTTTTCATCTTTTTATCAAATGAAAAAGTATGTTTTGTTAAGTATTGTTCTAGTGCCTGTACCGAAATGTGGGTAATGTTTCAGCAATAGTATCAAAAAGCTTAATTTATACCCAGCCTTGGTTTTAACTTAATTTTGAGGAAAATGTATTTAATCTAGTGAATACACCAGGAGCCAAGGCACATTAATCTACATTGTTTGCAGGGTGAATATAATAAGTAAGAATATAATAAGTATTTCTCTGTATTGTTTTTAATTTAAAGACCCAAACACTTTAATGGACCCTCAGGGACTAAGAAGAGGCAGATTTCATTCATGGAAATGTCTCCTCTCCCCTCTCTTCATATGAGCATCATTTTTATATGTTTGAGAGCACAATCCACAAGTTTGACCAGAGCCTTGTACGTCGCCATGTGAACCTGTTTAAGTAATTAGGAAAATATACAAGTTTTGTTTTGCTTTGTGTTTTTGTGGCTGGACGCTGCCACTGGGTTCATATTTTGCCCGTGTAAGCAGGATCCTCTGGGCTAAAATGGGGGGAAATTCCTGTGAAAGTGGAGGGCTACAGTGGTTGAGCTGAGCTTGCACTATGTTTGTGTGTTGTGTGGTTGAGTATCGTGTAGACAGCCAGACAGACAGACAGACAGACAGAGACAGATTGAGACTGTGCTACATTGCACACACTCACATACACACACAGAGTGGCCAGAGTTTATTTGGAGGAATGAAACACTGGTTGAGTGGCTAGCTGGTTGTCTTGTCTGCCAATTATCAGTGCTGTTTACTAAGAACTACCATAAATTGTGTTGCTCAAATATTTTTCAATATATGCATTAAACTGGTAGAAAAGTACCTCTGCCACTGAGTGATGTCAGAGTGCAATACAGATGGACAGGGGAGAGAAGAAGCATAAGTAGAAATGCTAAATTACTGGAAAGGAAATGTGCAAGGAGCTGAATGTGCTGTGGTCAAGGTTAAACTTTGGACCAAACCAGCTAATGATGTCAGTAGGGAGGTCTTATATAATGTGCTCTGCCAAAGCCACATACTGTACAGTACATGCTGTCAGACCACAGTTAAATCCGGAGTATGGAGCCAGTTGTACATAGCAAGTCAACAATGTACTCTGTGGTACCTGAGGAACAAAGGGGCATCAACACTGCACTTTTACAACTCATTAAAAGTCCTTATAAGCATCTGCTTACACTTGAGCTGACCCCAGTGAACTCAGGCTTTTTAGCTTGTGGTCACTGAACAAAATGTAAATGGGATTTGTCAGTTGTTTAGATTTGTAGTCTATGTCTGTGTCAGCAGGATATCTGGATTACTAGGTTCAGAGGACAGATAGGCCCTTTGCCAAAGAATTTGTTGAGCTAACAATGAAATAAACTGAGATTGTATTCCAAGTGTTAAGGAAGTGTTTTCAGTTTGAATTATTCAGTTTGACTGAAAATTGATGTCATAAGAGCATTTTCTTAGGCAGTGAGCAACTGAAGTTATTGCTGGAGGTTTGTACTCTGAGTGTCTTCATTCACAGTGGTTATGTTTGTGAAACAGGCAGAAAGTCAGGTCAGTTTTCCTTCTTTGGCTCTTCAAATTGAATTATAGTATGGGGAAACTATTTAACCCTGGTGCTGGCCCAATACTCTCCAATATCTCTAACAACAGAGTGGTGTAACTCACAGAGCACTGGGATTCAGTTGAATAATATGTTAGTGTTGAAAATCTCTCTGCACTGAGGTTTTGATGTTCATCCACTGTTGTGAGTCAGAAGAAGAAGACTTTTTGCATGTCAGCATGTATTTTAACATGGCCACTTATTTGCATCTAATGTGCAAATGGCCAAGTATGTGTGACAGATCATGTGCTGCGGGTTGTGTGTGAGATATATGATGGCTGTGTGAATACTGACAGTAATTATAGAAGGCCACACCACAGAGTGGCCTGGGGCTGGCCAAGGAATAAGTTATTATAACATCTAATACATAACCAAATGTCAGGCATGTCTGCAGCCGTTGCTGCGAGCAATCTGATATAAATCTACTGGGAAAGTGAAGCTGTAAATGCTCATGATACACGGCTCACTATGGGATTTTTTTTTCGTATGAAAAGATTAGAAATGTGGGTTTGAGGTATTTTTAGATTTGATTTGGAGTTTACATGTACCTACAGCTCATAATTCTGTCAGTGAGTGCATGGCTGCTGAGTATGTGCTGTATATCTGTGTCTGTTTGTGTATGTGTGCCAGGGATAATGTGGCATCTCCAGAACTGGATTCCCTCTCACACCACACTCCACAAGAGACTCTCTGTCTTTCTCTGCTACTGTAGGAACAAAATGTTGTTTGTTCTCTAGTTTCCACAAATTAAGGTGGCTCCTTAAAAAATACATTCCTAGCTTTTAATTAAAATTGTCCAGATTCCAAACACCCAGCTCTTGCACAATAGTCAATATCAGTGCCAAAATCTGCTTTTGTGAGTTAAATACCTGTTGGACCAACATTTGTTATCCTTCTTTTTGAGGTGTCTCTCTCCATGCTTGTCATTAGCTGAGACAACAGGTGAGAGTGTTTAGAGAGAAGAGAAACAAAGCAGAGACAGGCCTATAAAATATTTATCAAGCCCCACTGGCTACTGTCTTGTTAGCACTGGAACTGTACAGTAAAAGCTACCCCATCTCCTCATGTGTGAGTGTGTAAGCTTGAATGTGCATGCATGCCTGTGTTTGAGTGTGTATTTGTGCTCTATAAACCTGAAGTGAGCGCTATAAAACTGAGCTTGGGATGAAACTGCAGGGGATAATTATGCAGTGCGTTCACAGCACACATGGTCATTACTAACATTGAGGCCAACCCTATTTTTACTGTATCTAGCTCAGAGGCTAACATATGGCGGAGCGGCTGACTTGACATAACAGGATGTTCAAGAAGATTTAATAGACAGTCCTGTGTCCTGTGCAGGCAAAGGGAGTCTGTGCTCTGTGCTTGTAGGTATATTTGACATCAGCAGGGGGCACCACTATGTCCCATTTTACTGTCCCATTCTCAGACAGGGGAACTTGGAGGGAAAACACAGAGAGAGGAAGCAGCATTTTGCAATAGTTTAGGCAAGAAGAAGAAAAGAAAGCAAAATATAAGTATGGGAAAGCTGCTGATAAGCAAGAGACCAATGACAAAACAATGTTTTTGGCAGAGATCTAATCTAAAACAGCTTCATTGTAAAAAGATATCTAATCAGGCTAAGACGACAACATTTCTTGGTTGTTTTTGAAATTTAAAGTACATATTAATAGTTTTTAAACCACTCACTAAGGATGAGCCTTCTACTCACATGCTCTTTCCATATTGTAAAACAGGTCTGTCACAGTACAGAGCTGTAGTGCAGAGCTCCAGTACACAAAGTGAGCTGAACAGTCGAATGTATGACACACTGGACATTAGCCATCAGCCTGGCACTGCCACCCTGACACCAACACAGCTGCCAGCTGAGTCTCATGACCTCCATCCACAGCGAGACCAACACATCTCCACTGTCTGCACCTGTGGACTTACTCACGCGCAGAAACAAGCATACATGCGCTTTATGTCCCACTCTTGTTATTTTCAAGCACACCTGTGGACAGCATTTTAACAAAGACACAATTTACTGTCCTCTCTAGCCATTTCTCTTTCACACAAACATTCACCAAGCTCAAAAACACCAAACACTGACTGAGTCAGTTAAAGGACTCTGGCCTTTCACACAATGCTGCTCATACCTTTGGAAGCTCGCTTACATCCAAAACAACATCTGTCCTTTCAGTCGTGCCTGATTAAAACACCCTGGAATCTCAGTTCACACTCACACACACACACACAATGGTGTAACATAATCACCTACCACATGGCCATGGAGGCGTACACTGCATGGAGAATCTGGGAATCCAGGGCTTAGCAGAAATATGCTTTGTTTTTATATCAGTGTTTTTTCTAGACAAACCTCATGAAAGGGGCCCTACAGTTACCCCTACATTAATGAAAGCACGGATTACTATTTGTAAATGCTAATCGGAAATGCTTGTTTCTGTGGAAGGCCTGATATAATTAACTGTGGATGGCATGCATATAGAAAGTCTACATATACATGTCATTGGGTTAGACAGCGTTCAATAAATATAAGTGAGCCAGCATATACAAAACTCCTCAAATTAAATGTCAAATTCACTTAAAATTCCACATTAAGAATGTGAGAGGTGAACACCAGAGAGATTTCCTATGAAAATGTTTGGTCTGTGTTACAGTGCTATCAGCAGGTCATGTTTCTACAAACCTTGAGGTCTTCCTTTATCCTCAAGGTATCTCTGTGACACTGAGAAATATTGTTATTTTGTTCTTGGCCCTGAACTAAAAGCATCACAGCATCACACTAGGCCAGTGTTACAGTATAATATTATACAATATACCACATAATATTGTGTTTCAATCTGTAGATGCAAGAATAATCAAATGGCATGTTTTCCTTGACATTGCCCCCATATACAGATTGTTTTTGCTCAAGCTGTTTGAGATTTCTTGACAGTCACTGTGTATTGTGCTACAAACAGCTGGTTATGACTTTCACGTCAAACCCCCGTCAGACCTTCATGTTCTTTTCCTTTTCCTGTGGTGTTTTTCTATGTAGTTGTTCTCAGTGAGCTCCCTGTTGCCCATGCATATCACTTTTTGTGTTTATCTCACACTCTTTCAATTGTTTTCCTCTTTATTTCCCTTCCCCTCTCTCTCTCTCTCTCTCTCTCCCTCCCTCCCTCCCTCTAGCCCAGTGGTAATTCCTGTATTGATATTTGAAGTTAACATTTCCCCAGCTTTCAAAAGACTCTAGTGTTATGGTTGACCACCCTATGAAAAGCAATACCTAGAGCACACAAACAGCAAGCACCAGGCGTTCATTATTACTCCCTGAAAGCATTGTTTTCAGTGGAAAGACTAGCGTGTTGATTTAATTTAATGACTTGCTTAGCTGGGGGATGGGGACCAAGGAAACAGTAATTAGTTGTCATGCTAATTGGGCTTGTGTGATAACTCCCACACAAGACTCAGCGGTGTGTGAAGCACAGTGGGGCTGGCCTGGCCGCCTACTCATCTCACACATACACACACACACACACACACACACACACACATACATTTTCTTACACATAAACCCACACAGATAAATAAGGACAACAAATGCTCACATCCAGATTGGTTCAAAGAAAATGCCTGGGGACTGTTAGGCCTCTGACCCATTGACTAAGAGGAATTAATGATGTGAAAATCTTGATCCCAATTATTCACTAAGAGAAAGCATGCTGAGAACTCAGAGATAAGAGTTCAGGACATTCAATCCAATTAAGCTTTAGGTGTAAACCTGTGTATGTTAATTTGAAAAAAGGAGGAAGGTGTATAGAAACATAGTGTCAAGGAAAGGTGATAAATGAAGATATGGTAACCTGAGCAAACAGAGATCTGACCACCTGACAGACCTTCACTTGATAGTCATACTCAACTGTAAATACCACTGACTATACAATGTGGCTTTACAATATTAATCACCTTATGAAGAGTTAATTTCCAAAATGTTTTGTGTCAGTTTTTGGGTAAAAAAAGAAAAGTCACCACATTTTTAACAGTTGTCAAATAATAGAGGATACATACTGAAAATCTCAGTTATTGTACTGCTATCTATTGCTGTGAGTCAGTCTTGCATGGTCGTGTATAGCATTCCTTAAGTGCGTTGGTGGTGCCCTTGATGTCTGTTCACTATGTTGTTAATCACCCCCCACCCACCCGCCAGCACAGTTTGTGACTGCCCCAGAGGGTATTTTTGAGGCCTGGGGTCACTGACCTCTATGAAAGGTCACTCTCACTATCAGGGGAGGTCCTGCTTTGCTTTGCTTCAACACCATCTGCATTCTTTTTCTATCTCACTCTCCATTTTCTCCTCAGACTCAGGGTGCCTCTCCACCTCATGCTTCTTCTCTCCCAACCACTTTAGTCCTCACCAGTCATAGTTACAGGACTGAAAGGTTAGTGGACTTTGACCTCAAGATTGTTATTCTTAACGAGGAAAAGGACATCCTTGAGAGACAAGTCAATTTTTCTATATTTATCAATCTGTAGTTTCTTCCCCTGTTAATCGTAGGTCTTTAAATAACTTTCATCAGTTTGATTCTAATTATATTTGTAAAAAGTGACTGTATGATTCCACTGAATCACAGATCCTGTTCTACTCTCTCACTCCCACATACCTTTATCATCTCTCTGCTCCTCCCTGCTATTCTCTCCTTACTCTCATATTGCATCATCATCCCTATGAGTGTGTTTAGACACGTTGCCACTGTTTTGTGATAACCCCACTGAGTCATCTACTGTGATACACTATAATTCAGGACAAGTGCATTCATGGAAAATCCACAGGCTCAACATAAGTTTATCTGAGTCTTTACTAGAATTTAACCTCTGGGAGTGTTTGAGTGGTTAATGAAAGGACCTGGGTGGGAGATTAGTTTGCTCTTTGTAGATATAATCTCTCCAATGTCTTCACAGACACATAATGTTCTTCCCCACACCTCTCTTTGCAGGTGGGACTAGAAGATGAGACTTAATTTGTTCTGGCCTGTCCTAAATGATTCTTCCTCTTCCCATCTGGCTATGTAAATTTTGGAATTGCCTGTAGTGTGCAGTTCTATACCATCCATTTTACTCCTTATTCTGATTTAGTTCCATGTAGATTTTAGCTTTTACAGAGCTTCTACACAAGAATATTTAGAATTAGGAAAGGAAACATTTTTAGTTGTTAAAGGGACATATTTTAATTGTTATATGTTGGACATCCGGCACCTATCCACCCAGGCTTCTGTCTTGGCCCCAGTTGTAGAAAATAGGATTTTTAAAACTTATTTATATTAAGTAAATAGTCACACACATCGTGACCCCAGGCTGTTACAGCTTCGGTGTGCCCGTCCACACAGGTTTGCCTGCTCCTTCCCAAACTGGATGACACAGTAAAAATTTCCCCCCATGCCAGAGGAATCCAGCAAGATCAGCACAGCATTAGAAGAATGCGCGATAAGCCAATGGAACTATTAATAATAGATAGAATAATAGATAGAGATTGGAAGAGATGAAAGAAAATAGATGAAAGACAGTGAAAGTGTCAAAATAACTACCACGCTTGACATTAATCGGAGCCTAGTACAGGTCCTGAGGCTTTCAAGACTATGTTCAAAGTAACCTATGGGAGAAATTTATAATCATGACATCATCCTTTTCATGAAGGACCCTCTATATACTTTGAGAGCCATGAAATAAGTTAAGCTCTCACAGCCTACTTTCAGGACAAATGTATAGACAGTGTGAATTGGTTGCAGGTATATCCTCTTCGTGTTCATGTGCCCCACAATTTGTCCTAATTTCTGGCCAAATGCTCCTGTGGAATCTTTTCCAAAAATCTGATCATCTGGTGAAATAACTAGCAAGCGACTTTTGTTCCCTCTCGTCTGGCAGCATGACACCTTGTGGTTAGTGTGAAGAGAGAAGGGGAAAGCTAGCGTCTAATCACACACGCACACACACGAGCAGTGTTTGATGAGCACGCACTGAGTCAACAGGCTTCCTCCTCTCCTCATTAACAGTTTGACCCCTCTGTTTGAGGCGCTCCAGGTGGGGTCACACTGTCTTGTATTTGGGTAAGGGGGGGTTTTGGCAGGAAAAGTGTCTGTGCGTATAGAGTAATGGAAGTATGTGTGTGTTTCTGTATAACTGCGAGAGTGATTTGACTCCCAATGCCCCTTTTGAGCTAGAGGAACGGGGGAGGATCAGGGTGGTGCCTCACAAAACACAACATGGTCACCATTCTGTAGAAGCAGGCAGGCTGATGGTCAGAGCAATGATGTCATGGCAGTATGGATACACACACACACACACACACACACACACACACACAGGCACAGTAGGAGTCCTACAACTTGCTGCTCTCGTCAACCTGAGGTTACACATGCGAGGTCAGTAGCGTAGACCCCCAGGCTGTCGACTCATCGGCCAACAAGGCTGCTCTTGTGCGAGCGTGTGTGTTTAGACTGTAAGCACAATACTGTTGCAGTTGCTGCTCATCCAAGGCCTGTAAAAGTCATTCTGTTCCTACACACTCTTTGAACCATGATCTTGTTTATAATAGAGTGATCAGTGCCAACAAAGAGGAATATCCCGAAAAGTGTGAATTTCTGCTGCCTAGTTACCAAACTATGAATTTCAAAAATCCATTTTTATTCATGCCAGGGGTGTGGGTCCACCACTTTGGTCCAGATTGAAATATCTCCATTGACTACCATTAAATTTTACACAAACCTGATCCCCTGATTTTTCCTCTAGTGCCAACACAAGATTGACATGTGTTTTTTATTGAAATATCTTGACAAGTATTGGATTATTATTATTACCTGAAAAACTTGAGCCTTATCTGTATTTTGTGTTTAGTCCTAATTAGCAAATGTTAACATACTAATAGCTAGGGTTAGGGTAAATAAACTAATGAAATAGAATTGTACACATATCAATCATGTAGATTATAAATCAAACGAGATAGAAACGTAAATATGTCAGTGAAATGTGTGAGAGCCTTTTGTACCGTGTAATCCACAGTAGTCCTCCTATCACATATCTGCTTGCACTACAGGTGAAACTCTAGCTTTTGGGGATTATTGTGTAACTTGTCACCTTCTACATGGTTACAGATAAGAATGTGGAGTTAACATTTTTCCTGGTCTGTTCTTTTCCCTGCCGTTACGTTAATTTTAAATGCATGATCTGATTGCGTGTGGTGTTGTAGACTGATCTGGTAAACAGCAGATGAAGCAGCATTTTAGATTAGGCTTGAAACCACAGGGAAGAGAACTGAGTGAAGGAGCTGTGATTTAACATGTTCAATTTAACTCGCTCTCTTTCTCTCTCTCCATCTCTGGTCCTTCTGGCATCTGTCACAAGACCTGGCAGCTGTTGCTGCACTGAGAAAATGTGCCTCTGACGACAGGGAGAGCCAGAGACAGTCTCAGGACTTCTTCATTACAATAGAGTAGCCTGCTGGCCAAGCATAACAAACGGCTGATCAGACAGGATAGCTGTGCAATTTCATGCTTGTACATAACGTGTTTCACTTTATTCTACTTATATTCAAATGAGATATTCAACACGGGGAACAGTGCTGTTACATGGTACACCAGCTGCTGTTTGTGTCATGTATGTATGCATGGCAATCCTAAAACAAAAGTAACTCAGATTAAGTAGTTACATTCAAAACTTCATTTTTTTGTATTACTGTCCAGCATTTAGTACACATTTATGCCAGACACAGAGCACACAGTATGTGTCACCCCCTTAAAAACATTTTTTTCCCATGCGCTTTTTTGTTTTCCATACAATTGTGTGGAGAATGTGCTTTGTTCACATTCCCTATTCAGCGCTGGCTGCAGAGAGTATTGGTGGAAAGCCGTGTCAGCATGAGATAAAAAGTTTTCTAAACTGTTAAAAAAAGTCCCCTAAATGAAGTCTATGTACTGCTATAACGACTTTCAGAGCATATACAGGTCTCAGCAAAACTATAAACCCACCATTTAAAACAATCATAGAATAAAATAGTAACATAAAAATTTCCACTGAGTAGGATTTGTCCACAGCAAAGCCATCAATATGTGTGACTGACATTAGAAAATTCCCCTAAGAATCATGTCTAGGGTTAAAACAAAAATAAGGTCAGCTTACAATAGATTTTACACACACACGTAAGTTATGAATAACTCCTTATTGGAATATTAATGATTAATCAGTGGTATGAGTTAATTCCTTGCCATTGTGCTTCTGACACAGGACAAGTGCCCCCCCCCCCCCCCTTTTTTTTTTTTCTGCTGTAATGTTTTGTTGGGAGGAGTGTGTGAGGGAGAGAGAGAGAGACGGAGAAAGGCGGCGGGTGAAAAGAGGGGGGAGGCGCTGTGTTTGGAGGATTTGTTGTGTGCTCCGGGCGTTCTCTCACTCGAAATATTTAATGGAAATAAGCTTATGTGTGCTTGCTCTACTATTATAGACAGTTTTCTGTCACTCATCGAAGGATTCCAATAACTTTCCGGAAACTTTTCGCCCACTTTGACGACCTCTTCCCCCGGTGTGTGTGGGGGGGTTTTGGTTTGTGCCCGGGTTGGGATCCGTGCAGTGCGGACTGTGGAGCAGGGAACACTCCGCTAAGAAGTTTTCAGACGAATGACCTGTTGTCGGTCTGTACACCACAAGGCCGCTTTTCTTTTTTTCTTTTATATCATTTGAATTCAACGCACGACCTGTCGTGGGAGTTTAGTAAACATGTCAGGACGCAATTTACGCACTAAACTTCGGATCGTGCCAAGCGATGTTGGAGCATTTCACCGGTGCGTCAAGGGCAACTTTGTTTAGGAGCAGCCTTGGCACCGATAACTCATTTACTGCTGGTGATCAGGCCCCTGCCTGTGGGCTTGGATTCAAACTTTTCATCAGATCGGTCTGACTGAACACAAATTATTCTAACATCATGGAGGGTGATCAGGGGACCGGTGCGCTTTCCGATGAGCCCCAGGCAGAC
This sequence comes from Lates calcarifer, assembly GCF_001640805.2. Lineage (NCBI taxonomy): Eukaryota > Metazoa > Chordata > Actinopteri > Centropomidae > Lates > Lates calcarifer. Next base: position 10,667,085 of record NC_066839.1, read on the forward strand.
AGCGCCGCTGCGTCCGACAGTTTTTCCCAACTGTGGACGGACGTTATGGGGATGCTGGTAAGTTATTTGGGGGGGGGAGGGTTGACACGATCGTAGACTGACATCACAGACTCACAACTAACCGAGAGTTTTCACCCTCATCCTCAAAGTTAACACTGATTCGCTGATTGAGTTATTGTGTAGCCAACTAGTCGGTTCATGCAAATCACGCTTCAAAACAACACTTGCGAGTGCGTCCCCATAGACCCACGTTTCAAATCCAACAGCACTTCACATGTGGTCTGGGATTCAGGGGGGTTTGGTTGTACACGGTCGGTCGGATTTCAGTGCAAAAAGGAATCGAATGAGAATATGGTATGTAATGTACTGAAAAATTAACCCTTTGTACCGTGTGTGTGTGTGTGTGTGTGTGTGTGTGTGTGTGTATGTATTTTGTGTGCTACAGTGTTCTCTGCAGCTGCTGTGCATTTGGTGTACATCCATAGTGCTTTGTTTTACTGATAGGCCAGGGGATCAGATCTTTCTGCAAGTGGGATATGATTTTGTTGCTGAGGTCTGAGGAGGAGGTTTGATGTGTCTGGATGATATAGGCACCTAACATAAAAATAGAAATTCTGATTATTACAGATGCATTGGAGTTCACCTTAAGGCCTCTTAGATCATCTTATCTCAGACATTTTTAATCAATAATTTGCATATTAATAGTATAAGTTAAGTCTGAGTCCCATATATTTCAGCTCCTGCAGATAAGAAGACATTTTGAGTGACTGTTTTCCTTGTTCTCCTTGCTAGTTCTGTTTGGAACACCACACATTTCTGCAACACTGCTCTTTTGTTTGGCAGTCAAAGCAGTCTTGATTTTACAGGCCACAGGCTCTGATTGATCTGCTGACCAAATGTGTTGCAGTCACTTCCAGTCTGCTTCAAGACAGAGGTGTTAATTTGGTTTGGTCTGGCACTGAAGATGTGAACAGTTTGTGAATGCAGGAGTGTGTGTCTGCGTGCATGCTTGTGTTTGTGTTTGTGTGTGTGTGTGTGTGTGTGTGTGTGTGTGTGTGTGTGTGCATGTATGTAGGAGGGGGACAATGCCCTCTGACACAGGGTGGGAGACCTGGCTCCCAGCCAGGCAATTTACCCAGATTTATTGCTCTGGAGACAAATGTCTGCAGAGCTGTACTCATCTTTGACGTCTTTCCCCCTTGAGCTGAAACACACACACATACACAGCAGCAACAGACTTTTGGAAATCTTTTGTTCTCAAGAAATATGTATCATCTCTGCTATTTTATGGTCAGTCACAATCATGTGGTTTAAGATTTTATAGGTTGATAATAGAATTGGTATCATCATGCAATATAGACTGGGATAAAAAGGTAAAGTTGAATGACCGTCCATATAAAGTATTTTTTGTTGTTGTCGACATCAACATTCTTGGATCTTTGACCCACTGAAACATACATCAAATAGCAAACCATCCTGCCAATAAACATCCCAAAGCACTCTCTGAAGTTATTTCAAAATCATTACCCATCTTGCCAGCAGACATGGTGCACTCTCACATTATTTCAAAATCACTGACCTCAGCTTTTGATAGAATCTTGTTCCATGTATTATACCACTTTATACATTTATGTCTTGAGTCTTGGGAAGGCTTGGATAGCTGCGACCATCTTCCCACCAAACTATACAGAAAGATTGGAAGTGTGACAGTATAGAACCTGATCTGTTTTCTTCACTGCTTATAGCCAGTGTCTTTCAAAAGTTCAGCAAAAGTTTTTCATAATAGAACTATCTAAAACTAACTGGTTGACAACCATGATAATGCATGATTTTCTGTTGGTTGCCTTTCTCTGAATGGACTTCTGGTTATCAGTTGCATGCAGACATCATTCATATTTATGTAGTTTTTGACAACTTATCAAGCATTAATTTATGAATTTGCAGTATTTCATTGCTTATGTTCCCACTCCTCTAGAAAGGTGTATACTTTGTGTTGCAGTGTTCCTTTTTAATGGTATATAGTGACAAAAAGTTGCTAACATAGTGAAGTCTTACATAAATATTCCTTTGTGGTGACCTGTATCTCAACAATATGGACAATGTCGTGGGAATTGTTGGGTCTCTCTCTAAGTATAATAACATAAAGAGTACGGTCTAGACCTGTTCTATATGAAAAGTGCCTTGAGATAACTTCTGTTGTGATTTGGTGCTATATAAATAAAATTGAATTGAATTGAATTGGTCAGGCTCCTATTTTTAAGCAAACAGTGAGATGAATATGCTGAACACAATGACAGCCATAGCTCTCTAAGGACTCTGCTATATATAACCATTGGCCTTTGACTTTCAATGGCTTTTGTTTTGCTTGGGAGCCTATATAGGAATGCCCTTTAAATTTTGGTTTGCCCCAAGCCTTTTGACCCAGCTTAACTCACTGTTGCAAATGTCTTTGGTCTTGGCTCCCCTGCACGTGAGAACAGGCCTACATACTTGTACAGATAGACATCCATCCTGATAAAGATCTGGTCAACATGTTTACTATACTCTGTAAGCCACTGATGAGTATATATTTCAGCAGACATGCCAAACTCAAGAACTGCTCTTAAACCCCAGGTGAGATAAGCATTAAAACAGCCAATGGCAAATATTTGGCCCACATAAGTTCATCTGTATGTGCACCTTCAAACTAAGTTTTCATCATGTTTTGACTGTAAATCAAAGGCCACTTCAGTTTCCACTATTTTTTCTGAGGGTACCCTGTCTTTGAGGTTAACCATATGCAGCAGCCTGTTGTGGAATGTGTTTAATAAGAATACCTAAGTAAGGCAGTCATTTATTTGTGGTTGAAGCCGAGTAAATAGCCCTTCAGCTAATTAAGAGTCAAAGGCAGTTCAGGACTACATGGCACAGGAGCTATAGCTGCTCTAAGTGGCTGGATTTACAGACATCTGAATGGGGATTTACTTCTGGTTCCACCCAACTACCAGAGACACGAGGGTTTTTACTCAGATCTGAACCTTTTTTACTGAATGTTAAATGAGGCACAATAAAACTGCCTGAGTGGAAACAGAGAATTCTCAGCCTAATGTACAATATTTTTTAAGCCATGCATCTGTGCTGACTTTCAGATCTCTGATATAATCCATTCCAGTTCCTCTCCATTGCACTTCCTTTGGCAAGTGTTCAGTGAGTCTGTGGAGTTCACTTATATTTGAAACAACTCAGCGCAGACACAGCACAGATTTGCAGACATGCCTTCAACTAGGGCAGGCTCCTAATTGTGCCCCCTCCCAGTCTAAATGATCTGATCACAAACCTGAACAGCTGACAGTCATCCATTATTCCCTGTGCCTTCCTCTGAAAGAAACCTCTCATCCCGCTTTTGCTTTAAAGGTCATCTTGAGCCAAGGCCTTGTGGAAATATTTTATTTGCCTGTGGGGAATCCCTCAGTGTTTGAAGAGTTTTGTGGTGTTTCGCACAGCGTGGGTGGGCATTTGTCCATTTGGAAAACACCGATTATGTACTAGACTATGCTTCATCTCTAAATCTAAGGATTGGATACTGCTCTCAAGACATGATTATTGATTGTGTCTGGGAAACATATGGTTAGATGAGGTGGTCTCTATGTGCTTCCTCCTACATAACACTTCATACAGAGAGGCGGCTTCAGTCCTTTTCTGCCAAACCATGGTTTGCTAGACCACTTTCTATCTTTGCCAGAAATGTTCTAACACAGTCTATCATAGCCTAATTTTGTCTGTCGTTGCACAGTCCAACTCAGCTCACTTCTCCTTTGCTCCCCCTCCCTGACTGGTCTCATTATTGAGGTCACACAGAGGGTTGGCAGGTTTCCTCTGCTGGGATGGCAGAGCACTGTTTTGTTCAAGCCACGGATATCCTCAGGAAGCCCTGTGAAAGGGTTGGGCTGTGGCCCCTGGCCTCACCTTCCTCGACAGTCTTACTCCATTGGCTCCCATAGCCAATGGATCATCTTCTAGTCAGACTTTTACCAGCTCTATGTCTTGTGGAATTCCCCACTATAGTGCCCCCAGTAGTCTTCAGAATTATTGTAGCTTGCTGATGCAACATGGCACACTCACAGCACCCTCTCATTTTTTCATCTACCTGTCTTCACTTTTTCCATATTTCTCATATCTGACTTCTTTTATCTTTCTCCTTCTGGTCTGTTTTTAATGACTGACTGGCAGAAAAGTGGTACTTCTGTACCAGTCCAGGGAAAAAAGACAGGGTTGACAAAATCTTAACTGCTGGAGGAACTGGAATTGGATGGATGGAGGGCTGGGTGGAGTGAAGGATCAATTACTTGCAGTTGCTGTTATAATGAGTTGTGTGGAGACTGTTGGACAGTTGATCTCTTGCCAGTTCATTTTAAGATAAGTAACCATGACTCAGGGTGAATATAGACAATTCAATTGATTTACTTCTTGACGTAACATTAGTACAATGCAACATAATACAAGCCAGTTGGTGGCAATATCAACCTGCTGCTCCAGTCCTAAGGTTGCATAGCAAGTGAAAGTGATCATACTTTCTACATTCTAACATTACATCAGATGCATGGCTCTATTGTAAACTGTTGTCATTGTTCTTTCCCCTGGAGAATTGGTAGTCACATGGCCATCCCTGTAACAATGGTTAATGCCATGTACACTGCTATTCAGCCTGTACGTAACTGAGCCCCAGTATGATGAACAGCACTGTCAGGGATCTGAGACCAAAAGCTAGACCAGAACAAACATGTTAGGCCCAGGGCTAATGGCTTTTAACCTTGTGGAATGTCTTTCCGTACAGTTATAATAAACAAGATAAATAAAGCACAATAAAGCATAATAAGCACTTTCTTTGAAACACGTTGTAACATCTAACATGACGTGGAAAACGTGAATTGAGTGTAACTTGATTGCAAGATTAGCTGTGCAACCTGGCAGTGATTCTTAAAAGCATGCATGGGGACCCAAGTTATCAGTGCCTTGCATGCTGGCTGTGGAATTTTTTAATAACTTTACAAGATATTGCTTTGGTAGTGTGCCATTCAGGTAGTTCGTAGTATTCAAAGTATTTATTTATTTTTTGTGAAATGAGAAAGTGTACAAGAAACATTTTTACTAGATTTTATTCAAAAGAATAAAAAAAAAAACAGCTTATAAATCCAGCACAATAACTGCTCACACCAATACAGGACCATTTCCCCAGTAATGAACAATGCACTGGGATCCTTTTAATAACCTGAACACTGACCTAGCCTGCAACTCTGGTATTTGTCGATTTGTTTTGTCATTCTATGGCTTCTCAGTGATGTGTATGTTATTAAAGGTTTTTGTGGATTAGTGACAAGCAAAATCCAGACACTTTGTCTATTATGAATGGGTCAAAACAGGTTGAATAATAATCTGTCAAATACAGGGTTTTTATGTGAAAGGGGTTCAAGGTTCAACCTTGTAGTTTATCTCAGACTTTGGGTAAAATACTTAAACCTTTTACAACAGTTTCTCCACTGTAACTGTGATGATGCGTTCAGTAAGTGGAGTTTGAATGTACTGTGGGATGAGAAACAGAGATGTAGAGGTTTTAACCCAGTCTTTCCTCTTTGATAAACTGATGCTCATTTATACTGACTGGTGAAAGTCTGTAGAAAGAAACTGCAGTAGTAAGAATGCCAGGAATGCCATGGCTAATTGATTAAGTGAGCAAAGGCTGCTTGGCCTTCATGCTGTTTCCATTCTTGTGTGAGCAGTCATACTGCGAGCATATAGAGCATATACAATTATATTCCAATAATAAAGCTGATGATGTTTTATTTGTGTTTGTAAGAGATGGGAGGATTAAACATATTTTTATGTTCAAATTCTGGCTTGGGTGCTAATCATCTCCACTCCTTTGAGGCAGTCTTTGATGAATATTGTGAAAATCACTTGGTAATGGATTTATAGCTTGGAACAGAAGTAACATGCTACACAGTTTTCTTCACTGAGGTCTGACACATTTCAGCTGCACACTGGGAGTAGCCATCTTGATGGAGGCAGCAATATCTAGGACTTGGACAGCAAATGACACATGCAGTCTTCACTGCAAATACACACAAACTCACTTGCACATTCTTGCCTGGGTGTTTTTGTATGACTATAGTTGCTATTGTTCAAGTCAAAATGGGGAGTTGGCCTCCCTCACATCCAGGGTGGAGTGACTGTTACATCAGCTGCACCAGTACTGGTTTCTATTACAAACCTCCATGAAACTAGATGTGTTTATAGTTGTGGTTAATTGGTTTGTAAAGTTGATTTAAAAGGATATTTTTAGAGTAAGAAATTATTCAAAGGTTATTGGTTAGCTTGATATGCTAACACACTCCAGGCCCATATGTTTTCTAGGTCAGATAACAACCTGTGGTGAATTTAATACTCATACGTAAAATCTCTCTTAAAGATGAAGGCTCTCTCTTCTCTGACGCCAGATGTTTTATCCTTCTCTCACTCCACAGCTGCCCTAGTCAGTAGCCTACAAATCATCCCTTGTCCAACCTCCACCTCACCCCTCACCCCCCTGCCCACTTTTCTAAACTGGATGTGTGGACCACTGTCAGATTCCGCATGCTCTTCCACCTTCACTCCCACATAGACAGATTCTCTCCAAAATGTGGACTAAACACTCACTAATCTGTTGACAGTCACAGTCAATCTTACATCCTGAGAAAACAGTTGGATTATCTTATAGGCATTTGTACTCTTTACACCTACTTTCACGTGCCACTAACCGTGGATATACATAACCGAGCATGTGCAGTATCACTTTACAGGGTGGTGGTGGAGGTGGGGTATGAGGGTCAGCTGTGTTGGACCCCCCTCATGAGCTAATGCCACTGGAGAATTGGAGGAATTTCAGTTATCTACGAACACACATTGTTTGCACACACATACAGTCTCAGGCACACATCCATCTGAAAACAGCAAAGCACATGCAGCTCTACCTGTCTACAGCTGAGGTTTACATTCAGTGTTCCTTCTTGGAGCAGGAACAGGAAAATGGTAAAGCTTCATTAATTAATTCTGCTGCAATCACACAACTATTCTATCACTGTTAAGACCAAGTTGAGTGGCAGTCCAGAGGTGATGTAATCTCAGGGTTCATTCTCATCCTCTGGATGTGCCAAACAGATCAGCACAATTGAGGCATGTGTATGGTGATTCAATCTTGTACAGTTTTGAAATCAAGTCAATTTTTATTTATATAGCGCCAATTCACAAGAGAAGTTCTCTCAAGGCACTGTACGTATAGAGCAGGTGTAGTCCATACTCTTTATCTTTTAAAATTTACAAAGAGAGACCTAACAATTCTCACCATGAGCAAACACTGGGTGACAGTGGCAGGGGAAAATGTAATGTAATGAGAGCGTTCTTTCAGTCAGTGTGAAGAATGAAGAGGAAAGCATGTGTCTGCTCACAGAGTGTTCCCACCGGGAATCTCAGTGATTTCAAACCATATGTCTGGCCAGAAAAGGATTTCTTAAGCAATGAGAGTGGGAGGATAGATCGCAGCCAGCTGAACTGGACTTCTGAGACACAACATGTGTGTTGTTAGTGATGTTGTGTTCATCTCGCAGTTGATAATCGCTGTTTCATAACTCTGTCCACTGAGCTGGGTTGTGTAGAACTGGCTCGCTTCAGTTTGTTTTGGTCCGATGTTTTCGAAATCTCCTGTGTGCATGTGTGTGCATGCTAATGTGTGTTCTCTCTGACTAGACACCCATCTCTGAAGAAGGCCCTATGCCCCTCCGTGTGTGTATGTGTATGTGTGTGGCACTCTCACCCACACTCACAGTGATCCATTCATTTGTGGCCTGGCACCCAGATAGGGAGTCCGGTTGAGAAAGACAGAGACTGAGAGAGACTGTTCGGACCCTGCACAGTGACTCAATGCTAGCTGTCTGCCTGGCACAGATTAGATCAACACTGATGAATATTCAACAGTTGGCTATCACGGCCAGAATGGCCTACATTTTGACTAAGGCAATAGATGGGAGACAATCTTCTCTCACTTCATACAAAAGAAATTGCTCTACATCTTGCAGAGTCTGAAGGGCTTAAGTCAAGGAGGAAATGAATTTTTCATGTTTTTTTCCAGTCTTGTGGCAGAGCTATGAAGTTAGCTGCATAATTGCAGTGACTAAAACCCAGACATTCAGGTTTGGGACACAGTCATAATGTATAAGGAGCTGATCCCAGCCAACTTAGCATAATTTTGCTTCATGAGTCAGGGCCCATGTGTTGGCGATTTGTATTCGCTGATTGGTTTCCATAGTATCCAGGTCTGAAGTCACGACACTATTAATGTTTCCAAAACTAACTTAAAGGCCAAGACTCAGCATTATATCGAAAGAATATTCTGTTAGGTGAGCTCCCTACTGTTTGGAGTGCAGCTTCCTCCCTCAATCTTAAACACATGTCTACCAGACAAAGACAGGAACTGCGCAGATCTAAACTACAGTTAGCCGGAAGAATGTGTTTGGTTTGCAGTTCAGTGAATGTCTGAGGAGGTAAAGGGCATCCTTGATATGAGTCTCAACATAAAAAAAAACGTAGAACAAACCATGGTTCGCTCAAGACACTCACTGAATGGGATCTGATAAGAATCAATAAATGTCCAAAATACACAGACCTTTTATTGAGGGGTATTTTTAGTTTTTTCTGTTTGTATTGAGTATATGAGCAGAACACATGCCTTTATACACGTGCGTGTGGTCTCACTTTGCATTAGTTGAGGATTTTAACTTGGTGGTTTTGTAGCAGTGGGCACACATAAATTCACCATTCACAGTTTTTGTCCCCATATTCTGCTAAATTAAAACAAAAACAGTCCGTTTATTGGATCTGTGAGGCAGTGTAGGAAATGATGATGTGTGAGTGATTTATGTTTGTGTCCCTGTGCCTCTCTCCAGAAATGCCAGGTTTACCCAAATGCGTGCCTTTCAGTTTAGTTGGTACCTTCTTTCTACCACTAATTGTAAGTGTATGTGACAGTGGTTTCATAAAGCTGTGCTTTGGGTAAATAGAAGATGGAGGGGCATGTGCTTGTCACAAAGTGTACTAACTTGATCAGGCTTTTTCCAACCCTGAGGTATTTGTTGCAAAGTTCTAACATGACAGAAGTTACAAGAAAGAATAGAGAACTGAATTTACTGTATGTGAAGTTCAGATTTGAGTTTTTTTTAAGTGATTCAGTGTTAAAAGCAAACAGGTTGTGCAAATGACAGCATTTTTTTTAAATAATAATATTATCAGCTTTCCTTTCTCAGGATGTTATAGCTCCCTGGCTAAACCTTTTCCTCTCTTCCTCTCTCCAGGATGGTTCTCTGGGCAACATAGATGACCTTGCCCAGGAGTACTCTGAGTACTACAACACCTGCTTCAGTGACGTCAGTGACCGCATGGAGGAGCTACGCAAGCGACGAGTCTCCCAAGAGCTTGACATGGTAAATACATGCACACGCACATGCGCACACACACACACACAAACACAAGAAATCTTGCATAGCAACAGGATTTGAGCAAAAACTGTCTGTCACAACATTTCTCTCTCTCCACTCAGCTCACATGCCTACAAATTGCTTTGGACAAATGATTTTTTTTTTTCTGCAAATCCTTTAATAATGACCCTAAAAATCCCCTTTTAGAACAGTCTTGTGGCTTTTACGCAGTGTTATTTCCACAATCTTGGCCAACAACCTGGCAAAGAAACACAGCAACAGAAGGAATATGAAGGATACATAGTGTGGATACATAGCAAAGGTTTAAGACTTTCACCAAAGGCAGTATGCCTCCTTTGGATGTGAATGCAGTGGTCTTCTAGAGGTTCATGTGGGAGTTTGGGGGTGCTTTTCACAAGGATGTAGGGTAGTGGGGCACCCCATTGGTTGCCAAGCTGCAACCAAATGTATAAAGGAATGCTGCTGGTGCTGCTACAGAGGGCCGAGTGAAGCACACTACCCAGTGGGTCTACACACAAACTAGGGCAAGTGCGGAGTGTTATGCTAACTGTATATGACTTAAGGTTAGATCTGCTTAAAAGTAAAGTGTCCAACTTGAATAAAATGAGGCAGTTAGGTGTCACAAATATAACAGTGTTACCTAACAAAATAATGACTCTGTTTTCCCTCTGCAGAGTTTGCTCACATCAATATCATGTTACCTCAACTTTTCTTATTGTAGCCCCTGTCCAAATTGTCTCTGCTGATATATTTTTTTCTGTCATTACTGATTTTCCAGTTTAATAGGAGGCCTCTTGTGCTTGAAGGCAACCATGTGGTTTTAGTTGGGCTGACAGGTATAGCTTGGATGGATAGCTGATTTATTGTGCTCTTCCTTTTAATCATTGCAGGCAGACATCCTGTTCTCACAGCTTTAAGGAAAGGGATAGGAAAGCATAAAACATCATGGCTGTGGATACATAGTTGCATTTAGCATGTGAGGTTAACTATTCTCTCTGTGAGGCCAGAGACTTAGATCTATCTTTACCCATCACGAGCGTTTCACAGTAATAAGGATTACCTCTGGATATTTTGTAGTTTGGTAAGGTCTCATCCTGAGGAGATAAACCAGGGGAAGAGGAAGCAATCAGGGCAGATTTTGCAACCTGTGTAGAAGAAGAGAGAAAAAGAGCTGACTGGGCCCTGAGCCTGAAGCCCAGCACAGGAGGAGGATAAGGATGTGAACAGAGGAAGACGAAGGGAGGAGGATGAGGGGAATGAAGAGGAGGAGTGGGGAATATGTGAGAGCCTGCAGCTGTCCCGCCACTCTGCAAAGTTTGGCACCAAAATATAGGAGAAGAGGAGAAAAAAACATGAAGGAAGGAATATGGGTCAGACAACACCTTATTGAGAGCTCTCAAAAATGCAGGATCAACCCACTCTATATGGAATGAACTTTGCCTTGCATTTCGGTACAGTACTTTTCTAAAATTAGGTTTGGGGAATATTCAAGTCTACAGCAGGCTTTCCTCCTCCAAGCTTCCAAGGGTAAGAGTAGCTTAAGACACAATTCCTCCTCTTAGGCTATGTATTGATGATTTTTGTTTATTTTTTACTCTTGGCTGGACACCTTCATATTCTCAAAGGCTATGGCGCAGTATCTGTAAAACCAGAGCAAAAAAGTGAAATGCATTATGAAAGAAATGCACAAGAGGAGACATCGAAAAAGACAGGCAGGAAAGGCTCAGAACTGAGAGCAAGGGTCGACAGTGGAATGGACACCTAGTCAGAAAGAGAGTAGCCAATGACCATTGTATCTTCTGAAGTGTGTCCAGTAATCATTGGCTGCAAGCCAGCGTCATGCAGCTGTCTCCCTCAGGGCCAATAGAAAATGGTTAGAGAAGGTCACAGTGTCCAAGAGGCCACATCAATGGGGAGACATTTAGCAAGTGGCACTCCTGAGGGACATGGCCTTTCAGAAATGACCTGTCACTTGTAAAGGGTACAGGATGGTGGTAGAGCTTTCAGGTCTCAACAAGACCTACTCCCTCTCCGGCCATTGTCTTTCTTCTCGTCTGTTTAAAAATTTATAGGTCAGTTCTTTTCTATTTTAGGAGGTTATTCCATCATTTCAGATCAGCCCTTGTCTGTAGACTTGTTACTTTGACAGCAAAAGTTGCCACAACTTTGACCTTTCCTTGTCTTCACACTCAGACACTCAGAGGAGGTAGAGGTCAAGATAAAGGAAGTTTGAATGGAAACGTTTGGAAGGGAAAGGAAAGTTTGATGACTGTCTGATTCAAGGACATTGCTGACAGCATATTTGGCAATTTGCTATTGGAAAAGTCCCACAAGAAATCCCCAGTACCTATAGTTAACTGTGGTCAGCATGGTGATACCAAAGAGAAAGAAGAAGCCCTCTTATTTAACTTTCTGTTCTCCAAAATTTAAAGTTAACTTTCAGGCTGGCAAGTGTACTGGGAACTCTTTGGTTTCTGTTTGGGTTTGGGTTTGGGTTTTTTTTTTTTTTTTTTTTTTTTTTTTGGCTCCTTTTTTCTTGAGAGATGCTCTTGCAACACTAACATTTTTACAAAAATGTGTGGAACTTACCATTTGTGTTTGTTTTCACTTGCACAACATGTCTGCCAGCTCTTAAGGGGCCTCTTAATTAACAAAGCGATGGCTGTCCCTGTTGTGGTAAAATGTGAAGCTCTCCCCATTAGTAGCCGATGATAGAGGCTCTCTCAGAGATGACTATCGATGCACTCGCTTCCTGCTTGGTCTCAGCTCTGAGTTATTTCTATGCGTCTTCATGTTAGTTTTATCAGTAGCAGGGACACAAGGGGTTAAATAAACATCCCCCTTGGGAATGTGACCTATGGATTAGCGCTACCATGTAGTTTCCCAGCGCTTCTATAGACAACAAGAGTTTGGATGGCTTTCACTGGCATGCTGATTTGGTGAGGCATAATGTGTATTGTTGGAAAGCAGGAAGTATTGAAATGGAGCAATATTTTCAGCAATGTAAACAAAATGTGTTGTTTCCAGTGACAGTCAGTGAATGGTCAGGCCAGAGAGTAACGATTACCTTTTAACCTGAGCTAGAAATTTCAGACTCATCCTTTAAACAGGTCTATGTTTTGGATTATTGCTGGTGTAATTGCCATCAATATAATTGTAATTGTAATTACGTGTATAGTCTTTTTTGTCTCTTCCACATATTAAACAAATTACAAAAACATCAAGCGTGACTCAGCCTATTAGAAATAACATGGTTATAGCTTGGCTATAAGTAAATGAGTCTGTTTACTTACATATCATTTTTTTTAAGCTTTTCAGAATTTTTCAGAAGCTACTTGTCTTTTACAGATGGAAATAGGTGATATTGTTGACTTCGTTTTTTCACCTTCTAGTTCTTTTGTGCTGCTTGTGTGTCGTGTTATTCAAATTCTATTCTGATTCAAATCTTATGAATCAAAATTTGATATATAAAGGATATTCTGAAAATAGAGGCTATTATTAGATTTACTCCCATTATTATAACATACATTGTACACTGACTAATTTGAAGTTGAACTGACTAGAACACATTATTAGATCTGCATTGACTTATTGTCTGTCTTTTCTTGTTTTCTGTTCCTGTTCTCCAGTAACATTGTTCCAGTTCTTAAACCATTGCCACCACAGCCACAGAGTCAAGTTATGTAGCATTAATGTGACTGTCTTTGCTACTGAAGGTGAAAATATGCCAAATGGACTCATCCCATAGACATGCAGAGACTGGTTGGTGGGGTGGATGTATCGTGTATAGCCAAGGGAGGAAAACATCAAACTAGATGTCAGCATCTCTCTCAAACCACTGTGATTAAACAGATGAAGTACATTAAATATAAATCAAGATGGATCATTTTGGTATTTGTGGTTGTAAGACGATCCTTTTAACACATTTCTACATGCTGTGAACCATAACGAGACATTGCAACAGTATCTTTGGTAATATCCTTCAGGGTAATTTCGAAGTTGCGGTAAACAGAGAGGCCATGAAAATTAAATCCTTTGATACTTTGGCCAAAATCCATCAGTTTTTTGTCTCACACTTGACTTCATAATTGAAACACTTTTTACACAAAAATGTCTCAGCTGGTGTCAGAGTGATCTGTTAGCCTCTGGAATGCTCTGTTATGGTTTTCTAGCTGTGTAGCTCAACAGTTGGGGGTCAAGATTCAAGTACAGACTTGTGTTTTGTTTTGCCATGAGGTGAGGAACAGTGTAGTTAATGTGCTAATGCATGTGTGAAGTTCGTTCGTCAAAGTGGGTCAGTTCAGCTGGGTTAACACTACAGTGCAGGAGAAAGACAAACTGTCATAAATTCTGCTGCTTATTTGTCCTTTCTACCTTCAGGGTTTTGCCTAGAAACGTTGCAAGTCAACATGCTCAAACAGAGGTCTTTGTTGCTACAAGATTACTGTCAAATGATGTTGGCATAGCTCTGTTATTGGCATAACCCCTGTGGAAAGCAAGTGGTATATTTGTAATTTTATTGTATGATTTATTAGTCACTATTGGGATCATGACTGTCATTGGAATTTGTAATAACTCTGGTATTTGTCTTGAAATACCAAAACAATGATGATCCACAAGGCTCAGGAATGTTCCACACTGTAGGTACGCAGGCCTGTACTGCAAGTATGCACATATATAAACATGCACGCTCTTTCAAAACTTCTGGAAAGGAAGTGGATGGAGATGTAACCAAGTGTGCTAATGGTTTTTTGTTTCTCATAATGAATTTAAGCGGCAGCTCAGAGTTGGCATGGCACTGGTTTATACTGCCCACTGAGAACATTCATTTCCTACTTTCATGTGTGAGATTTAAATGGCAGTGCATGCTTGCATGTGCAATAAGAAGCAAATGTGTTTTGATCTTGCAGTGAGATCTTCCAAATGAGCTGGATCTGCAGGTTTTGACCGTGCCATACTGGTCCCACCACTAACGTCTTTTTCAGTATACACCAGGCTTTCCAGTTGGTGCCTGTCCCTCCACATGCGCAGTCCTATCTAGCAACCTCATACTCGCCCACCCAGTTTTACTTAACCATTCCAGCTGGCATTCCTCCACTAAGCCACCTGGTGTCTAGTTTTGCTGCATACGCCTACTTTTGCCTCTGAGGTTGGCAGTAACTCCAGTGTGGGAGCTGGTGTCTTGGTGGGCCTTGCAGTCATGTTTGACTAAACTGCCGCTATTTAACACTGGACTGTATTTCTGTCCTTCCCTTCTCATTAACAGAGTCTGGTCCTGCAACAGCAAAACAGAAGTTAGCAGTAGTTTCTGGGTTAATGATGGAAAGCAATGCAGTGCGGTGGAATTACAGTAACTTCACAGGAGCTTTTGATGCCTGTGTGTGTGTTTGTGTGTGTGTTTTTGTGTGTGTGTTTGTGTGTGTGTGTGTGTGTGTGTGTGTGTGTGTGTGTGTGTGTGTGTGTGTGCAAGTTGGGGTTGAGTTGTCTCAGATGGTAGTTTCCCTGTCTGCCCACATCGTGATCCTCATTAGCTGGAGCTCTGTCTCTCGTATGCTCCCTCACTGCCTTCTCTCTCTTTTATTTTAACTCAATTCAGTCACGCTTAAGCAATCAGAGTCTTGCGTTCACATCACACTCACACGCACATACACACAGAGTGGATTGTGCACAAACAACCCTTTTGACATTTGGAGGGAAAACACATGCACATTCACACGCATATGCGCCAGTTCGGGGTAAGTAGGCCAGTATTTCAGGCTGATGCTGGTAAGTTCATGTAAAGGATAGCATGCCCCCTCTGGGAGTGTGTTGTGAGATCTAAGGTTCGCACACATGCACACCCACTCAAATATGAATCAATTAGATATTCTCTTTTGGTAACCGTGTCAGTTATGTTGGCAACTTCTCCACCGTTTGCTTTTCCTTCTCCATTAGCTATGCACAAGTCTGGGTGAAACCCAGGTTTACCTTGGGAAGTTTTTACACAAATTTACTCTCCACATCCTGCGCTGTGACAAATTCATCTCACAGATCTGCTGTGAGAGGCAAACAGGGGATGTAGGTTTTGTTTGTTTTTCACTGATCTTCTCCTCATCTTTTCACCCTCTCACTCCCTCTTTCCATGTCAGTGATGGCACGCACAGACAGAGAGTAAGGGGGAAGCTGAGGAGGAGTAGGAGGAACAGAGAGCGGCTTTGTGTTTCTGTCTCTCAGGGGCTCTATCTGTGGTAGTGGAGGCGAGCTGTGTGTGTGTGTGTGTGTGTAGGTGCTCCATGGTTTGGGTATCTGTCTAGGTTTATGTCTGTGGTGGGATGTATGTGACCATGTCAGGGTTTATGTCTGTGTATTTTTTGTGTGTGTCCATGTGTGATGTGTTTTGTTATGCAGTGAGCTGACAGCGTGGCAGTGTGTTTTAAAATAATTTTTTACAACCAGTTGGCATGGTGCCCGTAGTTATCCACTGGGAAGACTGGCATATCTCTCCTGTCACTTCAGTCCAGGGAAGCCATCAAAGAGGATCTGATAGCAGAACTAATCTGCCACTACCTCTGTGAAAGTATCCATGACCATGCATGTGCATGTAGGGACACATGTTGTTCACAGTGCCTCTCTTTCTTTTTGTGTCTTCTTTATGTACACCCACATTATTCTGCACAGTGCAGTTGTTTAAACAGAGCTGACTGCCAAAGTTGTGCTTGTTTAAGGGATAGATGTGTTGTTTCTTTGTCTCACATAAGCTCTGCATCTGAGAAAGAAGGCACGCAACCCTGCCCCAGATTTTCCTTGTGCACAGCCTAGCAATGTAATGAAACCAAACCATCTACCTCTGTAGGTCTGGTAGATGAAGTTTTTATGACCATAGACAGGGACCTGCTCTCTGACTTATGGGAATCTCTATATTCCCTGGGATGGACAAATTGTTGAAGGGGTTTGCTGACATTACTTGATTTACATCCCAAAGAAGCTTCCGGACCTATGCCTTCTTGATCACTGTAACAGACAAACAGATAAACAGACAAATGAACTAGGAGGACTTGAAGTGCTAAAGTTAACATTAAAGCCAGGTAGACTGCCTCACTAGCATCTTTACACTCAGCCTTCAGTTGATTACGGTTGTGACAATCATAGGGTTCAGGCTAATTTTGAGGCTTTTAGCCACCTCAGCACTTAAGGTCTTCTGCTTCCTATGACCCAAAGGCTACAGGCTCTTAAAGAGCTCTTAAAGGAGGTTATGTCACTTCTGACTAAATCCTTTTAAGTGTTACTCATGCTTAGTTGGCGAGGGTGTGGAAGGATCATACTCCCTTCCCCAAAGCCCTGTCAAAGAAGAAAGAAGGTTAAACTTCAGGTCACTGTGATTAGGAAGTATGAACTGGGCAAGTGAAGGAAGCATAGTATATTCAGCTTCCTGTGACTATTATCCTACAATCTGTTATCTGGGTGTGGAGATAGAGGAGATAGATGCACATTTCTCATAAATAGCTAATTTCCTACTCCTGCTCTCCATTTGGGGAAACTCCAGATTCCATTTGTCTTTTCTTTGTGGCAGTTGCAAATTCCATTTAGTGATTTTAAGAAGGTAGTTCCCCAGCAGCCATCAACCTGTTTCCTCGGGGCCTTGTAGCCATTCAAGCTTCACTAATCTCCTAGTAAGTAACTAGTTAAAATGCTCCTCAAGCTGATTGACTGAGGACTAGAGTATCTGTACAAAATGCTTTGACTGAAAGCTGATTTCACATTAAGTTTTGCCATGTTTTCCAGGAGTCTTCAAGGTTGTCAAAAAAACACATCTTTTGGAGACATTTTGTCATATGAGACAAAAAGTTGAGTCAGCTTCATATCAGGGAAAAGTTTGTGTTCAAATTCAGCAAGTCTGAGTTCTAGAGAAATGGAGAACTAGATTATTATGTTATTATCATCAAAATCCTAGAAACTTGCTTTTACACAGCTCATTTTGCATGTGCACCAAAATAGAAATGGTAATATGCATCATAAGATATTTCCTGTAATTCTTCTGTATCTGGTAAAATATAAGTAAAGTCAGTCAGAGAGTAGAAACAGGAACTTATCTTAGGTTGTGCTTTCTCTTCTCACTGGGACCTGATGAATCTCAGCGAAAGCATGACATTGACACTTCCTCAAAAGAGGTCATCACAAAGAGCTACCCTCAGTATAACATTGACCAACGCATCTTGTTGACTAACCCTATCCAGGCTCATTCCCACACCCTGGACGTGGAGAGTAAGACCACATATTTCTCATTGTGCAGTGAGCAGAAATATAACCACTGGAAATTTACAATGTTGACATGATGACAACCTCAAGGTTAGGGATGCAGGCCTGTGAAAATCTTGTCACTTCCTTTAAGCAAAACGCTGACCTCCTTTGTTTCTGTGATGTTTAAGAGCCTACAGTGTAAGACTGTGGCAACACTGGGTGAGTGTGAGCACCAGGAGTTAGGTAATCTCCTACAAAAGAGTTCAAAAGCACACAAAAATGCACCACTAAGAAAATATACAGGCAACCAATCCCTCAGGGCTTTTCATTGGCTTCAAGTAATCACATGCTGCAGGCTGAAATCTAAGTTGCAGACTTGTTGTGATCCTGTAGTCCCTGTGTCTTTCGGTAGAAGCATTTGGTTTGAGGCACAACTGTATCTGGAAATGCCATGATGCAGACACCTGCTTTAGACATCCACAGGCACCACCCCTGTGTAACAGTGAAAACTGCCCAGCACAGACGTTGTGAGAGAGGTTAAAAATTGTGCTATTTTCCACTGTTTTTGTACAGGACGATCATTTGAGTAGTTTGTTCCCTCAAATCATGTCCAAAGCTTTGCCCAGTCCGGATGTCTGTTTTCCATATAAACTAGTTTGCCCTTGTGTGCTGCTATTTCATTTAGTCAAATGCAGTATTTTGTATTGTAAGCTGTGATACAAACCAGCAGGTGTTACCTGCTGAGGGAGGTGCACGCTAACGTCATTGTAATCACACTGTGGAATTAATTGAGCCAGTTACGTGGGTGCTTTTGTCACCTCTTGTTCTGCTAGGCAAGCCAAGACCTCACTGAGGTGCACCACCGCCCATTGCTATTGTATAACAATTCAAACAAGTATTGCAGGTTCTGGCACCTGAGGCAAGACTTGACTTGTCGAGCAGTATATGGATAGGAGCACACACGTGCTCGTGTTTGTTTTCACTGATGAATGCAGGCATGTCTACATGAACCTGACCAAAGAACGTCTTTCCCGCATGAATGCATTGTTGCACATATAATCCACTTTTGCTGTAGTCAACTGACCTTTCTTCCTCATATGCAGAAATTGTTTTCCCCTTCTAGTCGTCACTGTTTTGTGCTCACAATTTATTTGTGACACTGACGCCTGACCATCGTTCTTCCCTCTCTTTCTCGCCATTTTTTCAGGAGAAACAGGATCCAAGCAGCACCTCTCTACAGCTCCGTAATGAGATCCAGGTAGGCAGACACATGATGTTCATAAAACACTTTAAGATGCATAAAACTAACATCTGTACCTTTACTGTGTCACATTCTTTGGCTAGAAAATTAATTAATCTGACACCTGTTTTCCTCTCTTTCTGTCCTCAGGAATCATTAGGCTTCAGCAGTGAGGTGTCGACTCCAGAAACAGACAGAAAGTAAGATTTTTTTTTCCTCTACTTCATCACTGTAACACGTGACCAGAGCCAGTGTGGAACCATGAAATATGCTTGGATTGAAATGTGTGTCTGCTGCATGTCAAAACAATGTGCAACGCAGCCTGTGTCTGGATCGCATCAAACCGTACATGCCTGCACACAAAATCATGGATCACACCAGCTAAATATGGAGAGAGGCAAATGGAAATACACACACCTCCAGATGCTGCTCATGTGATTGATAGATCACATATGTGACATCTTGTACAAAAGGTCACCCATGGAGTGCTGAGGTCACTTCCTCAGGTGTAAAGACTCTAAGTTCATGGATGAGTGTGGTGATGTGTGAGTGGGCAATTGACATAGGTTCAGCTTTGACCTTGGTCTTAGATGTACCCGAACATAGATGAAAATGCAGATTCTCTCATTCAGGCTGACATTTATAATTCTGCTTCAATATATTGTTACAGTTAATACATTAAAGTACTTGATATTTGAACAGAATAACAGAATGATAATTGAACAGAATGATTTGATTTTTACATTAACAATAAACATTATGACATGATTTTAAGCTTTTTACAGAAAGAGTATGATATTTTGGGAAACACTTGCATATGGTATCCAAAATTAGCAGCCAGTTAGCATAGCCAATTAGAACTGTTGCTTTAAAGTTCCATCTCAAAATAACAATAATTAACACAATGTATGGTAGATCAACCCTCGACATTCATTGGTCCCCTAAACTCCATCAGTCACATCCCTGCTATGGTTAAAGGAAAACTACTGAATGCTCTCTTCAGCTGACCTGCTCAGTCCAGCAGCCATTCTCTGTTCTTTTGCCGTCCATGCTTCCTTCCTGCCTTTGTGTCCAGAAGAGGAGAGGGGGGAGACAGAGAGGGTGATGGCCAAATGATTACAGCAAAGAAGTATGAATGAAAGAGCAGGATGGAACCGGGCATGGGTGGGGTTCCTTTTCACTGATTCCTGTAACACAAAGCGTGTGTGTGTTCATTTTTGCACACCACTGTATTTTGTGTGTATGAAATTTCTCCAGCATGGCCCACCATGAGATCACTGTTATACTCTGGTATACACATTTAACAGAATCCGCGTTGGTCAGTGACAGCACTCTCTGAATACCCTGCTGTCAAACAGAATTAAGTCACACACATTTGGCCCCTTTACAGGCACTGGGTTTGTTTGGTCTTTGTTAGGCAAGACTGAAGGTATATTCAAATGTTTGCTCATAGCAAGATGAGTAATGAAGATTTCAATACAGAGCCAGTTCCTTGGACAGTCCTGCCCATTGGTACTGATCAAAAGACCCTTCTGATCCAAAGACAAAATAAATCCTGGTGTGACTCAAAAATTATCTTACCTCAGTTTTTCCTAATTTTCTGTATTTGTTCCTGACCATCACCCCTGTGTGACCCCCAGTGGAATTGTCACGTTCATGTGACGACCACGTGCAGCAGAGGAAGTGCATACCACAGAGATGATCTCTTCTCCTATGGCTGTGTACGTTGCACAGACAAATACTGATGATGGGAACCAGATGCCAGATTTCGCATGACGTCTCTCTGCTGTTTGAGAGAGGCCCAGAAAGCCTGTAACTGTACTATTCTCTCTCTCTCTCTCTCCATCCTGTCAGTCTGTTTTTCCTCTGTCTTCCCTGTTCTCCTAAGTCTCACAGTGAGTCTTCACTTGATCTCCAGTGTAACACACTCCACATTTACCCCTCTCTTCACCCCTCTCACTTTCTTCTATTTGTTTTCTCTTCTTACAAAGCCTCAAACTCCATTTCTGGTGTTAGAAGTTGGATACGAGGTGCTATCACTTTCAACTAATTCACCTTATTTTAAAAGTTTTTATGCTCGAGGACAAAATCCTCTCCATCCCACCCCTCAGAACCTTCTTTTTTTTGTAAACCATCCCTCACTGCCAGCCCCTCTCCTTTCATTCACCCCAGTGCTGCTCTCTATTACATAGCCCATTGTCTACTTGCCACTGTGGTGAATGTGTTCCAGGTAGAGTGATTTATCATGTGCAGGCAGACTGATAGACAAGCTCCCTCCGTTCCTCAGACACATTCCTTGTTGCTCGACACAGGGCACACATACCCATTCACACGCACAGACACGGATACCCCCATCATCACTTCTCTGCAGGACAATAGCACCCAGAGGAGATTACCCAGACTTCATCTTGGGGCTATGCCGCCCCTGCGTCAGTGTGTCTCCTTGTCATATTGTTGGCAGGAGGTGGGCACAGCTCCTATAATTCTTGGTACGCAAGTGATGATGACAGAGCGCTTTCACAAGGCTGGAGGGTTCAAGCTGGGGACTTCCTGTTTTGGAAGGTGATTGATTATTGGGTATTGTTGTAAAAAGGGGCTTATCAGTAAAGTTAACAGAGGACGATGTAAATGGATCTCAGTGAAAGCATACATGTGCACTGACACAAGATACAAATGACTGATTATTGGGCTTGTAAGAGTCCAATTAGGCATTAGTGCTATTGGATGTAGAATCCCAGCATATGCAACTAACTCACATGGAAATATAACCCATACCATGTGAAGAATCTGTTTTGGAACAACAGTACCATGTTGGAAAACTAAAGCACCTTGTCAGCATATTTGTAATTGTGGTTGAGTGTTGCAGCCCACGTGGAGCTGTTATTTGCTACTAAGAGTGGACAGTGTGTGTATGGCAGGAAAATACACACACACTTGATCGTTCAGTTTTTTCAACTATCTGCATTTTATCTATATAATTTTCTATTTCCCTGCCATATGATGTCTTGTCTTCCCCTTCCATGTGACCTTTGACCTATTCCATGACCCCTGAAGAGGTCACCCCTCTGCTCTTCCTGTGCACGCTGCCTCTGTCACACAGGGTCGCTGCCTTTCATTGTCTCTACTATAACACCGGAGATCACCTCGCTCCAGGTGGCCAGCCTTGTAACCACACAAAAACACACAGTCACTATACACACATACATGTGTGCCTTACTGTGATTTATGCTGAGCACAGTAAAAACAGCCTGTAAGAAGCAAAAATGGAGACACAAAGCTGTGTGTCCAAATCTTGCTATGTGCTGGTTTATCATCTTACCAGTACAGCAGCTTGGTCACATAGGATAGGAACTGTGCTGAACTTGTGATTCAAATAATAGCTACCTACACAATCATCACTTATTCATTGTCATATATTATATACTTGTTCAACTACTGCATATTTTCAAAAACAGTACTCACAGTCTTAAATTTCTGCAGTTGTGGTGAAGCCTCGTACTAAAGCATAAAGAGCACTTGCAGCTTATAATTTTGAAAATGACTAATGCTTTGCATTCCAGTCAGTGAAGTCCTGTCAGACATATCATTTTCACTGAACTAAATTCACATAGCTTCAGTGACATTAGGCCCTGATACAGCTTAGATTCACTAATACTTGTAGCATGTTAATTTGCATGATGCAGAGGTATCATGAAAAAAAAAAAACTTTCACCTATCCTCCATAAGGTCAACCAAAGTTAAGATACTGTGTTTTATAATAGGCTTTAAAGTGAAAGTCAGCTTCTTATGCTAATGAGATAAAAGCAGTTAAATGTCCAATACTCAATGCAAAGAGCAGAATTGAAATAGAAAGGCATGCCAAAGATTTAAGGTTAAACCAATTAAGTTGCCTAGCCACACAATGCCTGGACTGACACACTCTTTGAAAGACATTCAGACGCTTTAAAATGTGTAAGTGCACGGATGTGCGTGAGTGCATGCATGTGTGCGCTGCACGGGAGGTTAATTTATAGAGCATGGAGAAGGGGGGGAGAGCAGTGCTGCTACTGAAAAGCCTCTATTGAGTAAGTTCTATTAGCATTAGCTTTGGCCCTAGCCTATCTGAGAGGGGGGATGAGCAGAGGGGCAAACCATACAGGCCTCCATTCAATTAGCATCTCATTATGTTGCCATGGCAGCCAGGCTTTAAGCTGCATGAAGATTTCCCATTGCACCGAGAGAGGACTGCCATGTCTGAACAAACATATGAACACGTGCACATATACAGTATATATATACACACATGTAGACACTGGACTGGAGAGAGAAGTGACCTGTTCATCTTGTTTTGAACCTGTTACATACTTGCACATCGCTTCACTGGTAGCCACCTGTCTCAGCTGTATGCCCATGTGCAATTGGCTTTCTAATCATAAAGGGTGTGTGAAAGTGTGCACATAAGAGAGAGGGAGACAGTTATGCCTCTATTAGCAAGATTTACTTAATAGGTCTGAGGGTCTCAACAGGACAAATTTGTTCTTATCGGTCCTTTTTCCCCCTATGATTTATTTCCTTTTAATTGAAAGGATGGAAAAGCTTTCACCATGCCAGCAGCCACCACCACTCACTGTCACTCCTGCACCCACACACACACAAACACACCTGTAGGGCGTTATCCACAGACATAATCCATCCTGAAGCTTCACTTCCTCTTTACCCTCTTACTCAGCCCACTCAACCCAATCTGAAAACAAAGTCTCTTTCTGTGAAGTTTTCTGCAGCCACTTTGAACATGAACCACTGACCCCCCTCCCCCTTTTATATAAAATAGACAGAAATAGATGATGTGGTTTCTCATCTCCTGCAGAAGAACAAGGGAGAGTCAGCCACAATTTTCTTGCTAGAAAATTAGGTTTGGAAGCTGAGTGGAGTTCATGTGTCACGTGGAGTTCTCAAGTTTTTCTCCCTGTTAGTTCTGGTTATTTAGGAAGGTGTATAGACATGTCATATTTTTTTTAACTCAGTTATTTTCCATCTCTTCCTCTCTTATGCCCTCTCTCCCTGTTCTCCCACTCCTCTCTCTGTCTTCCTCGTGACTGTCTATCCTGTGGAGGGAAGTGGAAACACAAACAGGCTGAGTCTGCCTTGTGGTTTCTCCTCCTCCTCCTCTCTCTCTCTCTCTTTCTCTCTCTCTCTCTCTCTCTCTCTCTCTCTCTCTCTCTCTCTCTCTCTCTCTCTCTCTCTCTCTCGCTCTCTCCATCTCCAACTCCATCCCCTCCTCTCTCCTTCAGTTTTTCTCATCCCCAGTTCCATACTTTCCCTCTTCACTTTCATGCGATTTGCTCACTCTTTTGCCTTTTCATGTTGACCTTACTCCTTTTACTCTCCTCTGCACACCATCTTGTTTTACCACTAACTTCATCTTACCTTCTTATTTTTGCAGCAGGGGTCTCCTCTCCTCTCCTCTCCTCTTCTCTCCTCTTCTCTTCCTCCACCATCTCCCTCTCAAGCCTCAGGAGCCTGGTTTGCTATCACTAAAGTTCCACCACTGACCCCAAGTGGTGAATAGACAAAACTGCAACTCCACTCCCAAAAACTGTTTGTTTGATTACATTTACGCTTATATACAGTATATTTAATGTGCTTTGAATGGAAATGCTTAACAGAGATGAGAGATTTTATGATAAGGTGTGAGAAAAGGGGTTAAAATTAGCATTTTTCTTATGTTTTTTCTTTCTGTCTTTACTCTTTTTGACTAGAATGCCCCTGCACAAGTCCAGCTCTGAAGATGGATCTGGAGGTAAATTACGATGCATTTCATGTTTATATTCTGCTGCCTTAATATGTATCCTTGCATAAGGGTCATACTTTATTGTTGCATGAAATAGAGGGAATTGTCTCTACACGTGCAAATATGTACATGTAATTCAACATGCCATTGCAATCTAAATGTATTTATCTTTTGTAGCAGAGTATCACACAAACAAAAACACTAAATGTGTGACTGATCCTTCCCTCTCCTCAGGCAAATGGGACAACAAAAAGAAAAACAAATCTTTTTGGCAGAATTTCCGCAAGTCTCAGCATAAACCTGTCATGCGACAGACATCCAAAGGTTTGTGTGACACTGATTTCCAGATCTGTTTTACTGAATAGATGTTGCTTCTTATTTGACCTTCTGTCCTTTGCTGTTTACCCTCATCAGGAGAGGATATTGGCTATGTGGCCAGTGAGATCACCATGAGCGATGAAGAGCGAATCCAGCTGATGATGATGGTGAAAGAAAAGATGATCACCGTAGAAGAAGCTCTGGCTCGGGTAGGAAGCTCCACCGACTTCCTGCCTCATCTGTTGCACCTTCCTTCCACATGCCCACTCCGCTCCTCTCCTTAGGACCGCCGGTCTGAAGCCTCCCCTCAAATCCCTTCACCTCCTGGATTAGTTTCCAACCTCTCCATATACCCATCATTTAGCACTGGCTTACTAAAATGACTCACTCTTACTAACCCCTAAAAGGCCACACATTTTAACCCTGCATTGTCCTCCTTACACACACACACAAACTCCAGATCAGAGGTTCAAGAGTCTGGGGATTTTAGGATGTGAGCTCATGGAGTGTGTGTGGGTGTGTTGTTCAGTTCTTACTTGCGGGGTTGATGGTCATAGTAACTCCATAGCTCCATCTGTTGGGGTGATTCACTGGTGCATTGTGGTTTTTCTCTCTAGGTTGACATGGTGGATAATTATTTTGCTTTCCTTTAAAATTTCCCTATACTTCCTTTTTGATCTGACTTTCAATCAGTTTCTGTTGATTGTTCTTTCTTTCTTTATTTGCTTTCTTTAACTTTCCTCCTCCTCTTCTGTCAGTCAACTTTCATAATGCCTTGCTCATGGGTAGCATGACTGTCCAGCAGCACTTCAGCACTGGATTGCTCTCCACAAGGCAGATGTTAATTATCCTCTCATAGTACTCCTTTTCTCCAGAACTTTGATTTTCTCTCAGCCAATGGCTTGATCTCAGCTTCTCTCTCTAGTGACTGACACTCAGTCAAACCAATCAATGATCAGCCTTTGTGGATAGATTTTTTTTTTTTAATTGTTGCTGTGCCTGTGTGTTGTTCTGTGTGTGTTCTCTCTCCAGATCAATATCATGATATTGGTTTGTCACTATAGTTCTATGTATTATTGTCCAAGGATGTAGTGGACTATAAACACAATAATAAGTCTGTCTTTCAGTCCCATTTTTTATTTACAGAACAAATATTGATCAAGTAAGATTTATGTCTGCTGAGGACAGATATAAATTTTCATGACAAAAGTCATACCGTAGTGAAAGACAGTAGAGTATAGTGCCATTTTGAAATACTCAATACTTTGCCTAAATTATAGTGTATTTTTCTATTTTGATAGTTGCTTACCCAGGTAGAATGGCACTTAAATCTGCTCCTTCAGCTGGCCCATACCCTATCCCTACCAAGTTTTATGCAAATTGATTTAGTACTTTTGCGTAACCCTACTGACAAAAGTACCAACAGACAGACTCAGGTGAAAACATAACCTCCTTGGCGGATTTAATAAACACCACACTCAGCTCACAGTATTTACAGTACTTTTCATTTACCACTACATCACTGGTTGAGTCCTTCTGTCCTGTCTGTGTGTGTGCCTGTCTGTCTGTGTACATGCAATGTGAATGCACACTGTTGAGTAGTCTGTCAGTATGTGCAGAGATGTAGCATGCAGGGTGAGAGTGGGTCCCCCCCGACCTGTTCCTCAGCCTCTCTAAACTCTTCTTCTCCATGTAGCTGAAGGAGTATGAGCGCAGCAGACAGTCCAGCAGTACTGACACTGCAGAGTGGACTGAGGGATCTGCACCCAATCTAAACCAGTCCTCAAACTGCAACGTAAGTACACCCCCTACCCCATTACCCTGACCCCAAAACCCTGACCCTGACCCTGTCCCTGTGCCCTTTACTCTACCTCTCGTAACACTCTCACCTCAACCACTCTCACCTTTAAGTTTGATTTTTCAGCCGAGGAGGTTGTAAAGGAGCACGGCCATATGTGTGCATGGATGTGTGTGTGTATGTTTATCCAAATGTTAAGAACCGTAACCTTAACTAGTTTTCCTAGCTTGGTGTCTAGATGTTGAATACAATCCACTTGTAGACTTCCCTTTTTAATGTATTTGAAATATTTTAGATGCTGAACAGTTTTAAATGCTAAAATCACTTCCACTCAACTTTTATCTTGCCTCCCTCTCCTCCTCCTTCTCTTTCTCTCTCTGCTCTTTATTCACTGGCCAAACTACAATATATCTGCCTTTGCACATACATTCTCTCCACCATGTCATGTGCATCCTAATACTATGGGTGTTACCTCTGTGAATACTGGCCCATTGCTTACCTCAGTCTTCTAAGGCTGCATTCATAAACTGGCAGTCACAATGCAATAAATGCAGTTTGCTGTGAGTTCTCTTCCATATTTTATTCATCTGGTTAATCCTGTCATGTACATCTCATTTGAAATTTGTCCCAACAAAGTCATAATTGGCTGCTGTGGTGACAAGGAAATTGTCTCATGGAATTTTAGGTCAGGTCCACTTCCATCAGTCAGCTATAATTGTAACTTGCTGGAAAGCCAAGTGGACAGTCAGACAAAATCCAACCGAAGCCTTTTTGCGGCATAAGCATTTGTTTTGCATTGATTTTTGTCAGCTGTGATCCTCGGAGAAAAGCCTCAAAATCTCCCCAGTCACTTCTTTAATGACTCAAAACCCGTAACGGATGCTATGAGTTGTGGAGCTGGAGCTCAGACAATCGGGTCCTGTTGGATCTAGTTTGGTTTTTGTTGACTTGTTGTCACTTACTTCTTCTGTTGCGTATGTGTGTTTGCATATGTTGGTGGTGTTTCTTTTTTCCTTTTTAAATATAGGTCAGCTCTGATGCAAATTCAGCACTCACACTGGTCGTGGGGGGGTTTGATTAGTTCTGTATGGCATCATATGGGAATAGAATGCAGTCATACAGTGTCATTCACTGACCCACTTTTTTTTTTTTTTAACAGGAAACAAGTTTATCCAAACACACAAATTCCAAGTCTGAGAATAACATCCTGCACATGTGTATCATTGCTGTTTTGAAATGTGCTACTAATTCCCAGCTAAAAAAAAAAAAAAGCACTGGCATTTTCTAAAAGCAATCTCTTGCATTTACTCTTATCCACTATTTGCAGCTGAATGCATGTGCATTTTATGTTCTTGTTGTTTAAGTAAATGGAGGGTTTGACCCCACAGCTTTCAGACAGATGTGCTTAGATCCCAACCAGGCTTGCATTTCTAGAATTACAGTTTCTTTTAAGTGAATGAATATGCTTTCACTACAGATGTGCTCAACTTTTACACAAGCATAGCTGCCCCTGTGCCTCTTCAACAAGCAATATATGGTTTGCATTAATAAACACAAGGAAATCAGTTCTACATGGCTGTTTGGATTTACTGTAACTGAATCAGTAAATTCATGAATAACAACGCATGCAAAATAGTTTTCTCACATCGTCAAGGGTACGTATTAAATTCCTCTCCTGGGTAGTGATTGATGATTTCCTTCCATATGAAAAATAGGTTAATTATACCATACATAGCCTCAGCTTAGGTTCTGTCTGCTGCCTGGCTCTCTGATGTGGGTCTGTGAATTGTGCATGAGTTTGCTGATCATCTCATCAGTCTGTTAACCCTTGCATTACCCCTGTGCTGCCAGCTGCTCACTTCCTGTGGGTAGAAGATGGATCGACTGGGGGTTTTACAGACAGAGGACAGGATGAAGAGTTACTGAAGGAGTATTGTGTAGAGGAACACACAGATTGGCTCTAGAGGCTGTGAACAAATGCAAGTGCTGGAGGAGGGGAGAGGAAACAAGGGGGAGAGAGAGTGAGGATTAAGACTTTGCTCTCACCCCCAGGGCAAAAAAAGGGAGGGAGTTCTGTATCTCCCCTTGCCCTGAGTTCCAAAATTGGCCACTACAGGAAATATTTCTACTCTGCAGGGGCCTCTATTGGTGTCACATACTGCCCCCCTCCCCTCTAATGAATGGAATTAGGTCATTTCCAAATTCAAATAGTAACAGTTTTGTCTATGTGCGCCTGACATGTGGATATACCGTACATATGTGTGGATGACTTGTTTGCAATATACAATTCTTTGGCTGCTCTGTGCCTTTTTCTGATGCTGCCTTTCTCCGATCTGTCTTCCCCCGGCGATCGGAGCCCACATTCCAGGGCTGGCCATTAGCGATGTGGGGGCCAAGGCAGGGTCAGAGGGGCTCAAACGCTGGGATTGTTCTCAATGCACAACACGCCTTTTCTCTGCTAGCTGCACGGCACAGCTCTTCCAAACAGTCCCTCATTCCTCTGAGCTGAACAGGCTGCATCTGTATCTGCCAGCATGTGTACAGGGGCACAGATATTATTTAGGATTGTGCATGCGAATATGGCTGGTGTGCTATGGATTTGCTGGACCAACTCTTACTAACCTGTTGTGTGTCAACACAGGAAGTGCTACCCTGCTGTTTTAACTGAGGTGGTAAGTTTTAAGGCACTTCAGTGCATTTAAGTGTTTGTATTAGATTTTCTTTAGTGATTGTCCTGTTCAGTTTCTGTGGTGCAGGACAAGCAGGAAGATTTTCAGTGTACACTATAACGATGTTGGTTTATAATTTTCTAAGTTTAAGTGCATCTCCCAATTTGTGGGAACAGTCCTCAAAGTAATGTGTGTAGTGAAACGGCAATTATGGTGGTGGAATTGTTGCTTTGACCTTGTTTTTGGAGGCAGCCTTTCAGCCTAGCTTGATTCATGGCCTTGTTTGGTTTTCTTTGTGTGTGTCTGTTTCCTCTGTTTATGTGGTCATTTACATGGATGGCGTTCCTCAGGGCTGGGTTAGGACTTATGTGTCATTGTCACCTCTTTATCTCCTGTTCCTTTTCTCATTCTGTCACACACGGAGTAGACAAAATCAACAAGGGTTAAGTATGAAATTACTAAGGCAGTTGCGGTATCCCCACATATCAGAGTCATATAACAAAGTGACTTCACATGAGACACTGTCTCTTTACACTTCTCAAAAATAGTGGTTTAGAGGAACCAAGATCCAGGAGTCGACTCTTGGGCTCACTCATCTCACATTCTTTCTACTGTCTCTTTCTTCACTTCTCTAGGACGCAGACTACTTATTACACTACATTCTTTGAAGATAATACACTCAGCATCGTCCAGGGCAAATGGAAATTTTAAAGGAATCACCACGGCAGCCAGAATTGTGCGGTTCACTTGAGGGATTGTCAGGGAGAATTGGGCTGAGGGACAGTGGAGTTATGGGTTTTCAGAGCCTATTTCTGTGATTTGTCAGAGGCCAGATGAATGGCTGCACCCCAGCTCTGGTCTGCTGGGCCAATATGACAGAAGACCTAAAAGTTGATCACGCACCTCTGAAAGTGCTGGCAAAGAGGGGCAGTTTGATAGAATGGACTTGCACGATGTCATACTGCTTAATATGTTGTTTTCTTTTCCATCTTGGCAATGATTAGTCAGGTTTGGTAACGCTCACACGCCTGCAGGAATCAAAAGGTCATAATGTTTCTTTGGTGGTGTGGTGCCATCGAGGATTTGCAAAAAATGTCAACTTCGTTTGCTTCAACCAAGCCACAGTTGTTAACATCATCCCCACTGTATGTCAGCAACCTCTGAGCCAGGCCTGTGGTCTAAACTCAACAACAGCTAGAAAGTGGTTTCTTGCTTGTTAGCTTTAGAGCTGCAGGAGGAGACTGTGTTTTATCAGACAGGGAGCTGAACCCTGCAGGGCTGCTCTGTCTCATGTTGTGTATGTAAGCGTGCATGCATGCATGTGCATGTCCCTCTGCAAGCGATGCAGTCAACCTCGGCCGTGAAACTGGCGGTGCGTGACCAGAGAGCTGGTGTTGCTGTGGAAACCAGTAGCAAATAGGAAAAATTAAGTTGTTTGAGCTCCATGATAATGATGGTGTTTTCTGCCAGACGATCTTTTTGCCAAAGCTCAGTTCATCACCATCATCACATCGAGGCTGCAGCAAGAATGTGCATACACACATACAGCTTAAGGAGTTTCTGTGTGTGCATGTGCATGTGTGCAGATGCTCAGTGGGAGTAGGACTTCTACTGTGTGTGTGTGTCTGTGTGTGTTTGTTCATGTGTGAATGATGAAACTGCTAGTGACTTCATTATTTTATCTCTTTTCCACTCCACTGTCAGTTTGCAGAGAGTTTAAATGCAGCAGCCATCCAGTGTGAAAAAACACAAAAATGCCGACACCCACAACATACGACCAGTGTCCCTTCATTTCCTCTGAAGTAAACAGTCTCTGAAGGCAACATAACCATAATAGACCATTTATTGTAATACTGATTCACTGTGTCATTCAGTTATACCCATTTTTTCAAATTACTGTGTCATTTGGTTCATTGTTTCAGTGTGTTTTTTTTCTGTGTTTACTATGAACATGAACTTCACTCAATGCAGTGTGCCACCATCCCTCAAATCCTCCATTTCTCACCTCACTAACTTTGACTCCATTCTAAACAACACTCCCATCTGTTGCATTATAACAGCATCCTTGAAATCCCTAAGTATATTTGTCAAAGTCTGTGTTTTATTTTCCTCAGTACTTATATATTAAATCAGTTCAAAACAAAACCACACATTTCTGTTATTATTGCTTTCATGAAATGTTACACTGAACTGGAAAGATTTTTCCTGCTTTTAAACATGTCCTTTTTAAAGTTTTTTTTTTTTTTTGAGTGTTTGACTGTCTCTTTTATTATATCATCCCTCCCTCTTTCTCTCTCCCACCAGTCTCGTGAACAGTCAGACGATGAGCAATCAGAGGATTCAGTGAAGTTCAAACGGCTTCACAAACTGGTCAACTCCACACGCCGGGTCAGAAAGAAACTTATCAAGGTGGAAGAGGGCAAGAAACATGGCTCTGAAGGTTTGTAGCCCTTAAATGGTGAATTCCTTTGACTGTATTACAGTTAAGCATAGTTTAAAGTTTTTGTTTATATCAATTAAAGTTCATATGTATGTTGAAAATCTGCCTGAAGCACTAAATTGAGCTGTTGGTCCGTACTACAATGAAGTTAAAGTTCAATCATAGTAAAAGTTGTGTTTCTATCTGAGGGTTATTGGAAATTAATAATTCATGTGTTAGAAGGAAGGATTTTTTTTTTCCAAAGAATTACATTTTCATCTGTCATGGGTTTTGCCTGATACTCAGGCTTTAAGAATGTGTTTTGAAATGTTTGCTGGCTAGCTGTGGTTTGGGAAACCACAGATGGGTCATGGGACTGCACAGAATCTCTAAATCCTCCTGAGTAACAAACTAGCTGATGTTTCTGTCTTTTTTAGATTTTCTGAATCTGGAGGCACCTCCCACCTGTGAGGACAACACAGCTCTGTATACAGGGGTCCTAAAGAAGCCCCCTTTGCCCCAGGAGGCCTCTCTGCCCTCCCTCACCCAGGATCAGCTCTCCCTCGATGGAGACACAGACAGTCTGACCACCTCCCCTTCCTCTAGCAGCTTGGACACCTGGTCTGGACACAAGCTGGTCAAAACCTTCAGTAAGTCCTCCAGCACCCACGGTCTCATCCGGCCCCCCAGGAGAACCCCGGTTGGCTCTGGGGGCCTGGGAGGTTCCATCTCTGGCGTTGGAGGTAGTGGCTCTTCCTTCTCGGAGTTGGATGGCTGTGGATTGGACGACGAGGGGAAACTGTCACGCTCCACGACCGACGGCGAGATGCGGAAGGCCCTGAGCTCCATCTCCCACGGGGTAAGTAGCAACGAAGCCCTCTATGCCTTCTATGGCCTCACCAAACCTCGTCCCAAACCCCATGCCCAGTCTCGCCTCCTGATCTCGCTGGATGACGGCCCACAAGGCAGCCCCAAACACCAACCTGCCAACCGGCACCACAGCAGCTGGACACACCGGAAACCTGACCCCAACTACGCTTACTCCACCAAGCACCTACTGTACCAGCGTTCGCGCAATGCCAAGACCCCTGTCTCCCCTCTGTCTGTCACTCCCTCTTCCCCTGCCCGCTGTGATGTAGCCAAATCAAAGGGTTTTGGAAGTGGGGGAGGGGGCTGGGTGTTCCCCTCCCGGAGGCTGCGCGGCCGAACAGCTGTCAGTGAGCTGAACATCACCTATGTGGTAGAACGGAGCCTATACGGTCACCTCAACTGGGCCCAGCTGGTCCGCCCAGTTACCCTCAGCCGCGCTGAGCGCCGCTGTCTATTGGAGGAGGACCGCGAGGCAGACAGGAAGTGGGCGGCCAGCGTGGACCGCTGTACCAAGCGTGTGCTCTTGCGCATCCAGCAGAAGTCTGTGAGTTTGGACCATGAAATTTAAATCGGCCGCCTCGTGTGAGCAGGACTCGGTGTACTTCAAAGTTGCAGAATAGCTTAGAGGTTATACCAGAAGGTGCAGCAAAACATACACAAACAAAAGACACATAACAGGTCAAATGACTTCAACTTGTCCATTTAATAATGTCTGTGCAAAAAGAAAGAACTCCACATCAACGCATTGCAGCTGTGCCCATGTATTGAAAACGTC
The DNA here is from genome assembly GCF_001640805.2 of Lates calcarifer. NCBI lineage: Eukaryota > Metazoa > Chordata > Actinopteri > Centropomidae > Lates > Lates calcarifer. The sequence goes on from NC_066839.1 coordinate 10,700,664, forward strand.
AAGAAGCGGCATATCTATCACAGACCTAACTGCCCTTAGAGGAATGTCATCTTCCTTGCCCTTTAAGTGAATGCCTCTGGCTTCAAACCTTTTTATATCAGCTGAAAATGAAATGATTATGGAATCTGCAGTGCCCCATTTGGGAGGTTAAGTTGCAGCAGAGGTTTTGTAAGTGCCTTTTATAAATGTCAGATCCCCGAAGAACACATGTACCCGCACAGTCACACTGATCCCTGTGGGCAGAGGAGATGTTGTACAAGCTTGGAGCAGCTCATCCTTAGAACTGCACAGCACATAGCCTCAGAGACATATTCAATGAATGGCCTTATTAAGTCAGCTTCAGTGACTGATGTGTCTTTGTATTTATCAACTTTCAAATTGAGCTTGTAAGGCTGAGCTTAGCAATGAAAAGTGGCAACATCAGAAAAACAGGTCAACTGATATTAATATAGTAATTCTTATTCATAGCACAGTGAATATGAAAGGCCAACTTTGTAATGTTAACAAGCTTGAAAAGGGTCAGGTTGCATTGCAAGTACCTTACTTGTTTCCCACATATAGCCTGGGTGTATCAATACTAGTAGCGACAGATACTCTAGGTAGTGATATAGAGAAGCTATCCTGCAGCTTTGAGGGTACCTGAATCCTATCGTGTACTAGTGAAATCACTGGAGGTCGTTCTCATCCAAAAACTCTCTGAATCCACTTTTTTCTGTTGTTGCTTTTCGTGTTATTTTTTTGGCCCGTGCCTCTATAGTTGCAATAGTTGTGATTTTTTTTAAAGTGGTTTTTCTTTCCTTATAATTATCGTCGAAAGACATTTTTTTCTGGGTGCATGTCCATTTCATCGAACATCGCCATCACATTCAGAATTTTTTCTTTTCTTTTTCTTGAAGCGTCACTTCAAACATGTTTGTTCTCCAAACTGTGCTTTTCCTGGGAAGTTGTGATGTGGACTGCAGCTGTGGAAATCTAATATAGAAACTATTTTCTTAATGTGCAAGTTCTTCAAACTTGGAGATTCTTCATCCAGGGTTTGTGGGAGTTCAGTTGAGTAGTTTAGAAGTGAAGGAGAAATGTCATCAATTGCCCACTTGAACTGAGTGTGTTTTTTGGCAAATGCTTTATGTGCATGTCTGTGTCTACATGTTTTTGTGTGACTTACTACACTGCTTTGGAAGGATTCAAAAAGTCAAAGCCAGTTTAGTTATAAGATCCTGGATCTCCTTTTTCCTTTCATGTCATAGTTCCCCTTTATGTCTACTGCTTATTTTGTTGTTGACCTGTAAAGTCAAGAAGTCTCCATATCACCATCTCCTCTAAGCATGAAACAAATTGCTCTCTTTGAACGTATTTCAGATGAGAATAACATATTGTCAGCTCTAAGCAACCAGCCTTTATGTTGTGCACGTTTGTATACTAAGCCCAACTTTGCCTTTGCCTGTCTTTTAATTAACCACAAAAGGAATTGCATCAGGCTGAAATGTAATGAATATACATTCACTTGTAAAAGCACAGCTATATATTTTAGCTTGGCCACATCAAATAAGGTTAATTTTGTCAAACATTTTCTCCAGGGATTCAAGCTTTAAAGCACACGAGCAACTTGTTGGACTGACTGTGTGCTCTCCATGGTCAATATAACAGCTCATTTGCTTAGGATCGTGCAGTAACTCACAATTTTAAAGAGGAGCTCATATAACAGTTTGTGTTACATCATGTCTGTTCGCTGTCCACAGTCCCATATGACATCATGCCCCCACATATATACAAACCATATACCCATGTTCATTAATCAAACTGCTGCCTGTTGTCATGCCAAGCATGAATCATTGTGAGTTGACCCTCGGCGGGTGTGGATGGGGAGTTCCTGTAACGTGACCTTTCGAGCATGACTCATTTGATTGTGTTTTGGCTCCCCCACAGAGAACGTGCAGTTTCGGAGGCTTTGACCTGTCCAACCGTTCGCTCCATGTGGTCAACACTGGCTCGGAGGCCAATGTAAGTGCTGGCAGCTTGTAAAATCAGAAGAGGCTACGAGGAGCACGAGCTGAACTCTCCTATCACACTAAATCACCTTTTCTCTTCTGTTTTCGCCCTTGTTTTTGTGATCCCCCTACCCTTTGTCCTCTCCTGTTCAATCTCCCTGGATTCATCACGATTTCTCCTCATCTCTCTCTTTTGCTTCTCTCTGTCATCTCCTTCCTCTCTGTTCATCCTTTTTTACTTTGCCATTCCTCCTTTCTTCAAATCACAGAATAAAGAACAGGAGGCTATATACAGAGAAGTGGTCAAATCCCCCACCACGTCTCGGATCTCACTGGGCAAGAAGGTCAAGTCGGTCAAGGAGACGATGAGGAAACGCATGTCGAAGAAATACAGCAGCTCCTTGTCTGAACAGGTTAGACATTAACACACACACAGACACTATTTTTGGACGCTTTACTTGAAGAAAGGTAATTTTGAACATTGCATAGTTTCCCTTGTTTTAGGGCAAGTTAGGTAGGTATAAACAAATTCAAACACATGAATGGCCCCACAATCTACACATTATGTGTTTAATCCTTAAAACAAGTGAGCCATGCACAGCTGTAAAGAAGTAAAAGCTCCCTGTGTTCTACAAACATTCAGAGGAAGTTTTGCAGTGTAAGTCTCTTACTCTGTCCACAGGCTGTGAGTGGGCGGGAGTATTTGTGTTAGTTACAGAATAAACACAGAGCACTAAAAGACACACATACACATGGATTTCTCTCTCTGCTGTACTCTCCCTGGATCCAGCGTGTAGGGTGGAGTGTGTGCTTCATGTTGAGCTCATGCAGTGATGCAAGTGTCCCCCCAGGGTAGCTCTTAGGAAATGGAGAATTAAAGTGTGAGAGTGTATAATGGCTCTCTCATCTGCTCTGGCCTAATTTTTCTGGGCATCCAGTGGCCCCTCCAGTCCAAACAGTTTGTCATTAATGTGTAGTTGAACATCTGTCCATCATGGTGGTCTCAACACTGTGACCCACATATCCTGGCATGAGTCATGGAGACATTGGTTGGGAAAGAGCAAAGAAAAATTAATTGCCTTGTCACAATGTCTCGACCATGGCCATTTTATAGACCACAATGCCACCTAGTGGATTACTGAAACAAATAAAACATGTACAGCAGATTTCAACGTTGCATGTTGATATATGTTGTTGCTTCATTATCAGAGACTTTTTGACTTCAAAGGAGATCTGGAAAGATTTGAACTCAATCAGACTGAAATCAGACAAACAGAAAAGAAAAAGCTTTTGATTTATAACGACTTTATTAGTTGGACATTATTGTTGCCTCCTACTTGTACAGCTTGACTCAACAAACACACACCCGAAACGGATATGTTCACACCTTTTAGTATGTCCTAATACAATACTCAGATGCCTGTATGAGCAGTGAAAGTGTTAATCTTCCCTGTGGTTCTTTCTGTTCATTCTGGCTGAAATCTTTCCTAAAGTAACTGCAGCAGTAGCAACAGGGAACAAAATCCACAGTCCTCCTATATGAGGCTTCAGTTTGACTTGACAAATCAAGCATCGTCCAATATCACAGCCTTTTTAGTACAAATTCTTTCTTTTTGTTTCCATCCTCGGCTCAGCAAACAGAGAAGACTGTGAACTACAAAGATACCAACTCAAGTTGTCTGAGACCTGTTGAAATCTTCTCAAACAGACTGAGAACTGTGAATTTTTATAAAAATATCAGAACAAGAAAAGAGACTCTGTCTTATGTGTACATCTGTTTTGGGCATCAATAAAGATTAAAAAAAATACTGACAACCCCCTTCTCACCCCCGCACTTCCCCCTAAATTTTTCCACCATCTCCACCTATGGTCTTAATCCTTCCTTGTTTCCATTGTTTCCCCCATATGTCAACCTCTCAACCCCACTTTCCCATCTCCCACATCTTTTCATCTCTTAACTGCACAACATTTCTTTTTATGCCTGTCCCCCCGTGTCCTTTCATTACCCATCTGCATATCCACCTCTTCTTTTTTGTCTTTCAGTCCAGTCCGGATGGAGCCCCTGGTTCCCCTCAGTCCCCTCAGCCTGACACCGACTCTCTGGAGAAGCCGAAGCTTAAAGCTGGAGGCTCAGTGGAAAGTCTGCGTAGTTCACTCAGCGGACAGAGTTCAATGAGTAAGACAGGAACCATTATTTTAGACAAGGTTTCTTTTTCAGACCTTTTATGTTTTTTTGACATTGTGAGTCCAAAGAAAGTTATCAAGATTTTTTTCTTTTATAAAACATCTTCAAACCACTTGATTTTACCCTATACTTTGGCAGTTAGCAAAGCCCATAATTAAGGTTATTAACAGTGTAGTTCTAGGGTTTCAAAGCATCATTCCACAGCACCTGTAAACATATTGTATGCAGGTAAAGGCAATCTAAAGATTTAAATAGATTTAAATAGCCAGCCTGTTTTGAGCAATGCCTAACACTAGATGGTGCTCCTAACATATGATGTCATAAGTTCTGTACCTTCATGGTGCTTCTGGCATTAAATGTGATGGTCATGAAGAGGAATTCTCTCTATTGATCACACACACCCCCACCAGCTGCCTTGTGTGTTTTGATCTCAGAGAGTTTCCAAGTGTATTTTGATCTCTCGGGTCATCTTATCTAATTACATCTTCTGATTACTTCAGCCTGGTGTTTCCGTCACATCTTTGTGAATAAATCGCCCTCCCATTATTTCACATTCAGAGAGAATTGAAGACTTGGCCGACTGTCAGCGGCTCAGAGCCATAGAACACGCACACAAACATGCGAAGCAGACAGGCAAGCATACGGTAATGATTAGGTAGGAAGTCTCTCCGATTCCCACACGTCAACATGATTTCAGCAGCCTTCCCTCAGACACTGAGGAAAATGTGCAGCAAATACTCAGCCTCTCCCAGGATAAGTGTCTAAGACCCTCTCAAACTCTTCACTCTCACTGATGCAGAAATGGAGAACAAATAAGAGGTTGACAAAATAAAATCAACATACTCTTCTGAATGGTGTGTCAGAAATGATGAACAGATGATGAGAAAGTGTCAGTCAGGATTGAATGTGAAACCTCCAGTGACTCAATGATTATAACTTCCCTTTTTTTGTAACGTGATGATTGTTTACATCTGGTCGTTTTGTAGCTTATAAATGTTCACTTGTGTGTGTCTTTGTGTCCAGGTGGTCAGACAGTGAGCACCACTGACTCATCGGCCAGTAACAGAGAAAGTGTGAAGTCAGAGGACGGTGATGACGAGGAGCCACCTTATAGAGGACCGTTCTGTGGTCGTGCCCGAGTCCACACCGACTTCACCCCCAGCCCCTACGACACAGACTCCCTCAAACTGAAGGTATATAGATATGATTATGCACTGCCATATTCACTTGTGTGCACAGCCAATGGCCACAGCCTTTTAACTCTGAAAATCTCTACCACCCACAATCTGTTCACCCTTTTGATTATACTGCATGGATATGATGACAATTTTTACAATCCAGTTTTTACAGACTACAGCCTGGCTTAAATATTTTAGAGCTACTTAGTACAATTAAAGTCTTATATTAGCCAGCAAGAGCTGCTACATGATAAATTAGGAGTTTGTTGCCCTGATTCAGAATGTAATTGCTTGTTGGGGAACAGATTATAGTCACTCTACATCACACTTTTAAATTAAAGGTTCACTTTTTCAAGCTACTCTCTCTATTTATGAACAAGCAGCAGTGTCAAAAAGTAAAGGCCAAAGTTGGGTCATTGTTCCTGACTTCTTTTCTTTGTGATTCTCCAGCGTGGTGATGTGATTGACATCATCAGTAAGCCACCCATGGGAACATGGATGGGCCTGCTCAACAACAAAGTGGGAACCTTCAAGTTCATCTATGTAGATGTGTTGAGTGAAGAGGAGGAGAAACCCAAGAGGCCTGTGAGGAGAAGGAGGAAGGGCCGACCGCCCAAACCCACCTCTGTGGAGGAGCTGTTGGAGCGCATCAACCTCAAGGTAGACTACTGGACATGTTAGATCAGGTGTTGCCCTGTAATGAATACCAAATACATTAGGTTGGATCTACAGTATTATGTCAGTTCACAAGTTTTGAAAGGCAGTAAAGTTGAGTAGATTTACACTGACTTTGTCTACAGTATATAAAATAAAATCAGCATATTGTCCATAAATCGCACTCATCTGGCACCTTGGTAGGAGAAATCAAATCATAACAAGTAAACGAAAATATTATTTTAGCCAAATGTCTTGAAAACACATTCGCAGACAAGCAGAGATAAACATAGTGCAGGTTATTACAGGCTGCACAGCTCAGTATGTTTGATCTGACACGGATGCATAAACATTAGCACCCACATTCTCACAGCCACGCCCCAACAAATAACTCACATCTTTCATCAAAACCTACGCATGGATGTGATGCTTCCTCAAACTGAGAAAGAGACTTTGTGGGTTGTCTGTTTTATCTCTGGCCAGCCTAATGGCCAAGTCACAGATTAAAGATTAGTGTTACAGCACCAACTTCTTAAGATGTGAGTCTGGGTGTTACAAGTGCATTAGAGCAGTCATGTCCCCTTAGTCACCACCAGATTCCTGGAGTGGGCGAGTTAGACTAAACACATATAGAACATTAGAGACTTTCCAGTTTGCAGCCAATCTGCATTCTCCTACCAGGTGTTGCAACTACTCTTTCCTTCCTTTTTGGCCTGCTAATGATGAAAAAGTACACATAAATTCCAGCCCCACAGTTTTCTTATCCAAGATAAATGATCTTTTCAAGCATCATTTGTGTTTGATTATTTAGCTTGTTTGGACTTAAATGGTCTTTCTTTAGTTAGATAGTCAACCTTTTTTTTTTTTTTTTTTTTGTGACCTGACAAGAAACAAATTTTGAAAATGTCTTGCGTGGTTGTGATGCACTGTTCAAGACATCAACCTTGATAAAACTAAATGGATTTGCTTTTTGCAGGTCAAGACCAGTCATGAACTGTAAAACAAAATATTAATAATTTAGTATTAAGAGTGTTTATCTCGATTTTCAGAAGCTTCATTGCTTAAATCAGGTGATTTTTTTTTACTGGTTTTAAGGTCTGACACTGTCACACAGTGGCTGATATTAATGTTAGGCTCAAGTCACTTTTGGTTAGCCAGTTGTCTTTTCTCTGCAGTGTAGATATTTCCTTTCCTCAGGTTTGTCATGTTCACAGAAACTGATTGAGCTCCATAAGCTATATAAAACCTGTATGAGTTACGATCAAGCTGTCCTAGATCAAAGGAGTAAGAACACTGTTGTCCACTTTTGGAAGTGCTAAATAACATTTTGTTAAACTGGCAAGCCAGATTTCAAAACACACACAAAGTGCTTGTCTGTAACCAGAAAGTGTAAATCTCCACACCCCTGTAACATTTGGCCTGCTGGTTTGTCTGCCAAATAATCTTTGCATTTTGGAACATTTTTCGACTGGCTGAAAAGAGAAAAGATGCTGTGACTGAGAGGGCCCGGCTGCCTGTGTTTGTGTTAGTTGGTGGTCCTTTGTTTAGTCCTGCAGCATCCAGCAGAAATAGAACAGAGACACACAGTTCTCCTCTGTGGACTCCACCATTGTAATTGATGGTCTTGCTGGTGACACACAGTCTATGTATTCGTCCAACAAAGTGTGTGGGTCACACAAGTGTAGAGCCCAGTAATATTCAAAGTGGAAGCACTTCTAAGTGCTTTTGAATGATAGTTTCAGCTGACTGTGTCGTCAAACAGGGCGTATCTAGATCTTAAACTTTTTTTTCCTTTGGTCTGTGCCCTCTTAGATAACACAGTGGTTTGAGTGACTAGTTTTGGTGTGTATTTGTGTCAGTGCATAAAACTTTGTCTTCTGTGGTTGGAGAACACTTTGATGCAGTGGTCTCCACCTTCAGTTCTTCATGTTCCCACATTACTTTGGCGGGTTTCCTTTTCAAGTCCTGTTTGCCATTTTGGTCACAGCTAGAATAGCTTTGGATTGTAGCCGCACGCTCCATACTGTTACTTGACTGGTGCAGCAAACTCACTAATGTTGCTTCAAGTCACTTTTATATGCTTGTCAACATGACAAAGTTTGTGCCATATTAAAACGTGCTGACAGCTGAGGCAGCCATAAATGAATTAGCCATGGTTTAACGTGATTACATGCCATCTAAAAATCAAAATAGCCGTTTAGATTTGGCTCACCAGTGGTTTAAAAATACACTGTGGATAGGAAATTATGAGCAGATGACAAGTGTATACTGTACAGTTTTTTCTCCTTATTCTACCTCTGTGTTTCTATTTTATGTATTCAATGCTTCTACCCCAAAGTCATTGTCACTGGTCCGATGACTCAGATCCAAAGTGTATTTTTCTTTAGTCTAGTGTATTTTTTCTTCAGAGTTTAGACACCCTCATTCTTAGCTCCACAGAGGAAACTTTAAACTCAGACTGGAAGTTTTTGTCCTCCAGGAGCACATGCCTACTTTCCTGTTCAACGGCTACGAGGACCTAGACACATTCAAGTTGCTTGAAGAGGAGGACCTGGATGAGCTGAACATCAGAGATCCTCAGCACAGAGCTGTGTTGCTCACCGCTGTAGAGCTGCTACAAGAGTATGACAGTAAGTAGGCTTATAAACATACACCGATTTTGGATAGATCTGAATTCAGATCCTGGCATTTATTGGGAATTCTCACCAAAACTGACTCTATTTTGCATGAAAAGAGTGATAAATTAATTTTGTTACCTTTAATACCCTTAAAATCAAGGGGGACAATTCAACCCCAATTCTGCTGCTGTTGGTATTTCCTGTGTGTCTTTGTATTTTCAGGCAGCAGTGATCCAGAGCGCAGTGGCCTGTCAGGCTCCCAGGAGAAGCTGCTGTCTGAGGGTCGGGGCCTGGTGGGTGACTCCCCGCGGGACTCCGGGTGCTACGAGAGCAATGAGAACCTGGAGAATGGTAATGATAGCTTTGCTTAGTCTAGACCACCATTACCCAAGGATCACTTGGAGTTAGCTTAGCTAAGGCCTAGCCTGGGTCTAGCATAGTCCTAGTGCCACAGTGACTCTTTCGCCTTTTCCCTTTTTGCTCCATCTCTTTGCCATGCTTCTGCATTCTAACACCCTGCCTATCTCACTCCTCTGGACCAGCATCTGCCAATCAAATAGCTCCTCTTTGTGCCACATCTGCCCCAAAACCTCATGCGCACACACACCTTTACCCCTCTGGTTTGGATGCTACAGTGAAAGAGTCCCTTGTCACTTCAAACATTCTTACCTTTTGCTGTTCTTTCACTCCACTTTCTTCACCACTCTTCTCATTCTATAGGCATTCTCTATCATCAGTGCCAAAGTCCACTTGTAAGTGAAAGGGAGCCAGGCCCCAGACCTATAAGCCTAGTCCACCCCACATTGCTGGGAGCACAAAGCGAGGGACCCTCCCCAATGCACAGAACTGTTCTATTGAGAACACGCTCACTGCCGTGTCGTGGACTCAGATTCCCAGCTCTCCCACCTGTGGGTTCAAGGCCGATAGACGGATACCAGGAAGACGATTATGGGCTCATAGAGTATTTCTGTTAAGTGTTTTTAAATATAGAAAAGGAGTTTGCAGAGTAGCATGTCAAAAATGCCTGTTGATTTGCAGTGATGATTCTATAGGCTGATTCTACACTTTTTCAAAAAAACTGTACAAGTCAGGTAAATTATTCACAGCTGCCATTTAAATCTCTTGTCTTCAGACCATCTCAAGATGTCACTTTCCTTGTGTTAATAGTGATCATATTGCACAAACAATCATACAGTATGTGCCTAAAAAAAGATGTGGATGAAAATATTTTTAAATAGTAGTGCATAGATTGCAAGAGAGTTCTGGTTATAGAAGTTTATTGAGGTCTTATTTGTGAGATTTGTTTTTTGTTTTTTTTTTTGGGTCATCTTTTTAGACTGCTCTATCTCTTTGCATTAGACTGTATGCTTTCTCCTTCCACACAGAGCATTCTTTTTAACAGCTCCATAACTCATAAATCTCTGCTTTGTCACACCTCGTCTTCTTTCTATATCTGTCAGGTTCCAGTTTAACTACTGGATGTTCCCCCTTTTGCGTGTGTATGTGTCATTCATGTTCAACAGTAAAGCGTGCAATCTGCCACAGTAGAGATTTAAGTTGTGGAATAAAAACCACTTCTTTAAAAAACAAAAAAGCCTCTGGTGCTGCTTGCTTGATTTGTACGTTTTGCCTTTTTTTTACTGTCTGTTTTTCCTTCCATGCCACTAAACACTGTTCACAAACTAGCTGCATAACATTTGGTAAACATTCTGCATTTCTTCTTGCTCTTTCAGGGTTCCACAGTGCCACTATAAACACATAATGTCACAATATTTAGTATGAAGAATTAGCAAAGGAAAACTGTTCAATTTAAATTCATATCATAGGAGGGAATTAAAAATCATGACACAGATTTTGTTTTGCAAATGTTCTGCTTTTGTAAAACAAAATGTCACCGTAGAGCCCTGAATATATTGTCTTTTAATCAATAGGCTTTCTTCTACGTACGTGATTCTGATCAATTTTCCTGTTACTATTTGTCATAATTCTTGCTCATATCATCACATGACTTCTGTAATCTATCTGCTTTCACTGCGTCATTTTCATACAGATAATGTAGTAATATATTGGTCAAATCATATGAAAGGCAGGTAATGATGATGGAAGTTTATCACACTCGACAGTGTTTCTTGTGATGCCATTGATGATGCTGTGGAACTATTCAACAGCACATCGTCACTGACAATTTGGCCAAGGTCACTTTTACTTTTACTCATTCTCAGCTGTCAAGAGAGCTCACTCTCCTCTGATTTCATGTCTGAGAACAAGCGCTGTAATTAAAGTAAATATAGTATCTCTTGGAACTGTCAAGATTTCATTTAATTTAATTTATTATAATCCCTCGTAAATTGCCGTTGCAAAAGCACCAATTTACTTAACTTTTTTTTTTTTGGACATTTCTGGGAACCGTTGAAACACTTCATGACATTCCATCTATCGAACTTCTCTCTATCATTCCACGATTTAAAGTCTTTGGCAAGCTGCACTATGTGGCACCCACCCATTTCATCCATCCATTCTGCTCTGTAAGCCAAAGGATAGATGGTAAGTTGCTTCAGCCTTTTGTTCCAGTGTTTCTGAAATATCCCATCCAGATCTTTCTATTTGGGATTGCTGCTATGACAACAACAAATCAGCCAGTTTGGTCACGAGTCAAAGAGCTTATCTTATCCCAGTGGCACTCCACCCCTTCTTTATAAACACCTCTTTGCTTTTGACTGCGGTTTACAGATAAGCCTTAAACAATAAAAATGTAATGCTCATGTGAGTATATTTTTTTTATTTTCAAATGACTTGGCTTTGGCAGACTTGGTGCTGTGAACATGTTTGCTAATGATATAAACATACATCATAGTGAGTACATCATAGAAGAAACAAGAAACAAAAGTAAAGATGAAAGGCATTTAAAAAATGCTGAGTCGTATAAATCTCATTTTTGTATTAATGAATGCTGTAGCAATCTGAAAAACGAGGGACTGTTAGTATTTCTCAAAAGAGGGGGAAAAACCTCTGAGCTTTTTTTTAAACTGTAATTTAATTTGGTTACACCAGGTTGAGGATGAATATTTTTATTTTGCAGGTAAGAGCAGGAAAACATCCCGTTCCAGTCGTTCTTCAGCAGGGCTCCAGTCTCCAGACTACCCCACCCTGCCCATGACCCTCTCAACAGAGGCTCTACAACAGAACAGCAAGAACCAGCGCACAAAGTTCCCAAAAAGCTTCTTCATCAAACCCTCCCTGAAGGGCTTCAACCTGCTGGGGCTGCGCAAAGCCCAAAGACAGTCCCCGATCCCAGCCAGCCGCAGCTGCGAGGACCTGGATGGACCCCCGCAGCCCACCGGACCCTGGAAACGCTCCCACTCTCTGGGAGATCTGCACTGGGAGCAGTCTTACGAGCAGAAAAAGGATGTGGGTGTGGAGTTTAAACCCCCCAAGGAAGGATCCAAATCAGGCAGCAGTAGCCCCACCAAGGCCTGTAGAGAACAGGGTTCCCCAGCTCATAATGGGACTCCTACAGTGAGCCCCAAAGGAAGGGCTGAGAGACCGCCCATACCCTCCCTGCTGCCTCTCCGCCCCCCTTGTCCCACAACCCAGTCCCCCACTCACCCAGAGCTCCTCTCCAGTCCTACTCCAAGTCCCCCTGAGTCTAGTGGGGAGAAGGTCATTCGGACTCACCCCAAAAAGCCTCCGGTCCCCCCTCCAGTTCCTGCCAAAAAGTCCAAGGAAAGACTAGCCAACGGCCTACGTCACCCCCCTCTCTCCCTGCCCTCCTCACCATCTCCCACTCCCTCCCCTACCCACTCCTTAACCCGTTCTCACCCCAGCAGCCCCATAATTCGAAGCAGCAGCAGCAGCAACAGCAGCAGCAGCCCCGTTGCCCCCGCTCTACCTGCCAAGACCCCGAGCACCCCGGCCAGCCCCTGTGCCACTTCATCAGCCTCATCCATGGGCGAGGAGCCGGGCACTCCCCCAACAGTCCAGCCTCCGTGGCTCTCGGATCTCGGGGGCAAGGTGGCTGTCGCAAGAAAGGTTTCTCATAATAAGATGAGCCCTGACCTGTTCACCCTGCTGGAGCAACGGCTGGAGGCCGAGGGAATTGACTTAACAGAGGAGCCCTACTCTGACAAGGTTAGATAAGTATCATTCATCTAAACATGAGACACACAAATGTACCATTTGTTAACACAAAAAACATGATTCCTTCAGTAAGTGCTCACTGTATATTTTTTTTAACATTTATGTAAGTTTTTGTACCAGATACTAAGGTGTCGAGATGAGGTGAAGAATTCTATAAAAAACCACATCTATAGTTAACACATAACAAAAACACATGAAGTCATATTTCCATGGTTAATGTGCAAATGGGGCTCCAAGACACCTCGGGCTATACTTGTCTGGCGTCAGGCTCTTTTGGTTTACCATCGTAACATGCCTAACTTAACTCAGTCATAATTTGACTGCAGCTTGGAACCAAATTGCTCTGTGTTTATGCCAACAACATCAGTGGCTTGCTTTGGAACTCATTTAGTTTAAAAATAGACACTAATAGAGTCTAAAGTTTGTGTGTTTCTTTCTGTGTGCTAATGCCTTTTTGTATGCAGCGGCATTTATTTGTGAGGGTGTGTGTGTGTGTGTGTGTGTGTGCGTGCGCGCAATAATAAATACACTGCCTGGAGCTGAGGGGAGAAAAGGCTGTGGGTTGAGTCTCACTATGATGCGGTTGAGACTGTTAAGTTTACGGGCTGGATCTTACTGAAGGCAGACGGGGTTATAAAATCCTCTGCCACTCGCCAGACCCCAGGCTGGGGCCCCTTTAACATGGCGGAGCCCCTGACGGAGGCAGAAAAACAACAACACAAACGCACAAAGATGTCAAGGGATGAGGTGAGAAATAGTGTGTTAGACCACAGCACAGCTCTGCAGGATTCCTATTAAGTCAGGAGTGGATTGGCAGAGACATGAGAGGCACACTGTTACTGTAGTAGCAACGTGTAGAGCTTGAGCATAAATGCAGTCATTGGTGTCAAAGGTCATACAGGTAAAACATGCTGAAAATGTTTTGAAACAGTTTCCTCCCATTTCCTAATTAAAACATGCAATTAATTTAAAAATGGTTTTAATTAAATGCATAATTAGGGCTGGATATCGAACATCAGTGCCTTTTGAGTACCAACATTAATCTGTCTGTAGCACTGAATATTTAAAACAGTCATTTATCAGAAGTTGGCATCAGATGCTTGGTTTAAATCCTCTCAAGTCATGTCTTTATTAAGATATTTGCTCATTATAAATTAGAAACAACTTTCTGTAAGGCTGTTTTAAGACATTCAACTCTGATGCACTGGTAAGCGTGGAGTAAGAGGGTATGCAAGAAAAACATTTATATTCCTCAAACTAAGCTATCAAAAAGGTATTATGTGGTAAAGATACCAAATCTCAGATATCACATTGGCAAGGCAAATGAATAATGAATTTTCAGTCGATATTCAGCCTTGAGCATGGTAAAAGATAATAAAATTATGTTATTGTCCATCTTGAAACTTGTTCATTGTTGGCTGTCTAAAGGCATCTGGCCCTGTATAATCCAGGCGGTGCGAAGGGTAGGTTTGTATGACCTGCCCTCCATCCCTCTCTCTGGAGGGATCAGTTCCCCCATCCACCCACCCTTTCATCCTCAAAAGACCTTCCGGTCCAGTTTGGCCAACCAAAACCAGGCCTTGCTGGAAACCTGCCACTACGCCAGGTGTCCACACAAAGAGAAAGAGAACAAGCAAACATGTTTTTGAAAAGTTCAGCAGTTTTCTGCCCTGTTTTATCCTTCACACAGTCACTGCATATTAAATTTGTAATAAATTTTGACAACCTCTACTTCCCCATAAATGAGACAAGTGAAATATTAATAGCAGAAGTATGCATACAAACTATGACCTTGCCTGCACATTCAGTGTTAGTGAAAATAAGGATATGGGAGATTCTCTATAGGCAGCAGAACAAAATACACTGACCTGAGTTTTTACAAAGTTCAATTATAGTGTCTACTCTCTAGTGTCTTTGCCTTCATATTTTCCTGAATCCCTTTTGAACTGTGTTCATTACCATGCCAGAAGATGTTCTGTACTTTGGCCTGTAATTTGTCTGCTTCATTCATTCATGAACAGCCAGATCTCAGGCTGAATAATCACCATAATAAGCATATAATCAAAATGTTCCTTTATCTCAGTCCACTTCATATTGCCCATAAGCTTCTCACTGCTTGTCTATCCATTTTGAGGCATCAAAATGTCTTCTTTAAAACAAAGATTTGTTACATACAGCCATCTTTAATGTCTCTTTCCACACTTTCCTCCCCTCCAGCATGGCCGGTGTGGAATCCCCCAGCCTCTGGTTCAGCGTTACTCTGAGGACCTGGAGCAGCCCGTCAAGGATGTGGCCTCCACCATGGATCAGCTCCGAGTCAAAGAGCTCCGTAAACAACACCGCATGGCTGTAAGGCAACAATGCTGATTTTCCTAAATCCTTCATATCAATGAAGACAATGTTGGAGCAGTTCTTTTGAGTTATAGAGCTATAGATAAGTGCTTAGAGAGGCTTTCCTAGAAAGTAACAATGCAGGCGTGAAAATAGGCCAGTTGTAATACTAATTCCCCTGTACCCAAGGCTGGCGCCATCATTGAGGAACAGTGCAAATTGTGCTTAAATATCTAACAGCCTGGCTAAATATGGAGATATACTTTTTATACTTAAATAGCCTAAAATTGACTCAAGACATAATAAAGTCTGTCTTTACTGGATAAGTTTATAGTATTTTGACAAAAAGAGAGTTGGAACACGGCTTGCACTGCAAAAGTTGTTACTGTTTTTATCACAGATCTTCATATATATTCAATCATGTCACATCATCAGAGGAGCTATTGTAACTAATGCTGTATTATCCATGTGTGTCACTCAGATCCCCTCTGGAGGTTTGACAGAGATGTGCCGAAAGCCGCTTCCCTCAGGTAACATTAGCACAGTCTCTGATTGGCTCATCTCTATCGGCCTGCCCATGTATGCCGCACCCCTGGCATCAGCGGGAATCGACACTCTGAGTCGCGTGGCCTCGTTAACGGAGAGTAGCGCGTGGGAGGCCGGGGTGCGGGATCAAAGGCACGCCCGCCGGCTGGTCAGTGAGGCACGACTGGTCAGAGAGCATAGAGAGGTGCAGTCCTAACCATGTTTTTTGGAGTCGGGTTGGATTAACAGGTATCAACTCACTGGTCAGTACCGTCTCATTTATACACGGTCAGTAGTAGAATGGTAAATTGGCCACAGGACTGAACTACCACGTAGGTGACCACAGCACTGCAGTACTTCCTGTCTCGCATGCGTCAAAAAACTGAAAGTGAGCCGCCCCTGCTCTCTGATTTTGTCTCTATCATTCAGACTTTTCTCAAATGTTTACGGCATTGAGGAGTTTCTCCTAACAGCCAAGAAAAGATATCAGATGCCTTTAAAAAAAGAAAGAAAGAAAAAAAAAGAAGAATATAGACTCACGCTGTGGGATGGCTTCCACTCTGAAGACACCCTCAAAGTCTTAAAATAAAGACTTGGATCTGCCTTTAAGGAAGATAGCACACTCTTTTGTAAGATGGATGTGTTTTTTAAAAAAAAAACAGGAAGACAGTTTATCTCCTGCATATTTCATAAGTGCTTCATTTTCATCTCTTGCAGCAAAGCAACATTATCTGAGGGTCTTTTAAGGAAGTAGCTTGGCCAAAGTGATTTCCTTTGCACTCGGCGTCTCATTCCCACTAATAGGTTCATAATGACGATGACTGCATTCACTCAATGTCTGGACTTCTAATCCACTAAACACATACAGCAAACAAGGAATAACTGGTGGTTTTGAGATGGCTTACTTTGTATTATGTTTCTGTATTATAGCATAACACATATCTTAATTTTAAAATGATTTATATGTTAAAATTTGTGTTTGCCTTTTGAATGTTGCAGCCTTATTTTGAGGCCAGCTCTCAGTCATTTCTAAGCTGAAACAGCTGACATCACGCCCTTGTATTTCATATTATACTCTATGTCCTATTTCACTGCATAATTTGGATGCACACCCAGCTCCAATATGAATATGAGTCTTACAGAAAGCTCTGTTTTACTCCAGTTACCACAATCAGCTTTCACAGCAACAGTACATTCCCTGTGTATCCAAGGACATTTTAAATTGCCTTACGTTTATGAATGAATAGCTGAAAGAAATAGAACATATAGTGTGACTTGAGACTGAACTGTGCTAAAGGTGGAGGTCTTTCATTTCTGAATGCGTCAAATGTCTGAGAAATAATTGAGACCGAGATTTTGTGAACACACACTCCAGATCATCAGATGTGGACCACAGAATATGTTTCTGAGGAACTGTGGTTTTTAATCTCATGAAGCACAGATGATAAACCACAAAACCACAGGCATGGCACACACGTCGCCTCATGTTGAACATCCTTTCATTCTGTTCAACACATTCACCAAACATGTTCTACGCAGAGAGTCATGGGACAGGGAGGGAGGAGAGAAAAAAAAATGTTCCAAAGACACAGCTGACATCTGGGCTGTCATATCTGGAATTTATTGACTGTCTACACTTTGGTTACAACATGAAAAAAACATTGATTTATAACTTGATAATAAGCTGTTTGGGACTTTTTAAACACATTATAGTGTAGCTATAGCTAATGCAAGTCTGAAATTCTTGATTGGACATTTGTCAAACACACTGAGGGTAGATGGTAAGAGCAGTTATATCAGGTGAAGAGCTGACCTCCAAGGTCAGCGCACACTATGACACTAAATAGTCTTGAAAATCAGGGAAACAGAGTCGGGTCATTCTCTTACGAAAACTCTGGGCCAAAAACAAAAACTGAAAACAACCAGAAACTCTTCGCTCTTTCATTTGCACACATTTGCATAAAATGGATCTAACACATATTCAAATATTCCTTGTTTGTGTTTCTTTCTCCTTTTTTCTAACAGTAAAATCTTTCATAGCCAGAGCTGAACTGAAGACTTATTTCATATTTAAATTTGACCAAGTGTTATTGCTGAATAGCTAAATGCTTTTTTTGCAGTGGGCACTTGATAGATAGATATTTGATGCCTTTTTTCTCTTCAATCAAAGTGGTGCTCTGGAAGAGTGAGGACAGGGGGGTCATTATCAAATAAAAAGTACAAGACCCATGAAGTGTTTTGTAAAGAATGAAAATACTGACACTGTAAATGCACTTTAGAGGGTAAATCTAGCTGTTTTATAGGTGAAATTGGCTACATTTTGTTCACATGTCCACAAATGGGCATCTGTTGTCAGGTATTGTTAAGGGTTACAGTGGGTTATGCTGGTATTTTAATTTAGTTGAGTTCCCGATGCCAAGTTTAATAACAATTCACAAGTTAACCTGTTCCAGTTACTTAACTTCCAGTTTGTTTTTGCAGTCTTACAAAAAATTCTTAATTACATATATGAAATGCTTAGCAGAAGTTGCACATTCTGTATATGTAATTGATATTTAAATAACTTATTTTTTGCTTTTTTTCATATCAACTGTAATTAGCTGTACTATATGAATAGCAATACCTTCCTGCATAATGCATATTGCTTTAGCCAGTGAGGAACTACAGTATGTATTGTAAAATATGTGTACAAATTATTTTATTTGGTTTTCATCTACCTAATGATTGTCCATACAGATTTGCTTGTGTATTGAAACAAAAAAGTAATGTCCATAACTATTTGTCATTCTGAAATATAATAAAAACTGTTTCTTGCCATACATTGGCCCTCTGATTGTCACTGTGCACTTACACACACACACTTGCACAGACACGCACAGTAATGGAAAGACGTGGGCATGACCTACTGGCCCTTTTCATCACTGTGGTAAACTGTGACACTGCACATTGGCGCACTGATAACTTTCTTAATTATATTTCAGAATTTAAAATGAAAAGGCATCTATGCACATCAAAAAGAACAAAAGAACACCAGACTTGATTTGATTAAAACCGTCTAACCTCTTATTATGTTATTCTTAGCTTCTTTTCTTTGTGTTGCATCTAGTATTAGTTTTCTAGGGTTTGGTCAAAAGGAAAAAAATATAAGACAACTCTTTTGACCTTACTGGAAAGTGTACACTACAGTATCTGAATAACAATTCCTGCGCTGTCAAAAGTTCAGTTGGTATAGACCTCTGAAACCAGGGAGCGTGAAAACATTGTCTTGTTGTGTCTGGCTTGTAATACCTCATTTAGAAAACTATACACATGTGCTCTGGACCAAGACTTCGAGTTCCTCTGCAGCTTTATTCCTCAGGTCTGTCTGGCTCTTGTTGCAGTGCAGCTGTTGTCAATAAAAACACGCTGAGGTTTTCTAGACTTATTCATGTAAAGGAACCCCAGATAGGTACACACCAGACAATGAACCCCAGTTTGATAAAAATTAATCTTAGAAGATTTTACTGTCTCAGCCTGTGTTTGCCATTCCTCTGACTGGAAACACACCCAGACACAACTGAACAAGCATAAAAAAGAACATGAACACTACCAATTTAATGTGTCTTAATATGCTAGTTACTTGTAGATTTAAAAAAAGGAGCCACTGTACAATCATTTTCCCTCATGCAGCTGTAATGAGCAGTTAGCCTCTACTTCCTTACTCTGTCTTCAACAGATATAACTGCTCATCCAATTTAAAATATCTCAGAGGGAAAAGTAAAAGACTAACTTGGCTTACTTGCTATTATTCTGAGCCACTTTCCTCTCCTGACTTTTGCATTTAAAAAAATTGTTTGTCTTCCTGTACAACCTATAGTGAGAATTCCCTTAGGTTCTGTGGGAGAATCACAATATAAGTAGACTATAACGCTTGATATAACTTGGTCATTGCATACGTCATCATTACAGAGCACGAACACTTAGCAGATATATAGTCACAGGAGACTGAGAGGAGTTCTCATGATGACACAGATTCCTCACAATGCACTTATAAACTGTGAAGAGTGTGATACCTTGATTGAACCTTATAGGGAAACACTCTGCTGCTTTTTACCCCTCAGGGAAGTAAGAACTAACTTAAGTAGTTCCTCTAAAAGTTTGTGCTGTGAGTGAAGTCTGATCCCTAAAGTTTACTTTAGTGTTGGAAGGCAAATCCAACTATCTGAATTTGTAGCTCTCAGAGGTTATTACCACTGCACTTCCTATTGATTGGTATTATGGTCAGGTAAACTCAGTTAAGGGTGGTGACCCTTAATACAGACACAAATGATGGTACTTTCTCTTTGTCTCCTTCTATGTTTCTAATATTTGCACTAATATGACTTTGCTTGTGTATAAAAACCTTGAGGGGCCACAGGTGGACAGACTGAATCTGTGTGAAATAACAAACAGCAATTTCAGAAGAACTTCAGTCAAAGTCCAGCCCCAGGATGTTACTAACTAGTACACAGACTTGCCACAGCCTAAGGCACTGAGTCACTGAGTCACTGAATTCACAGCTAAAACCTGGACCACACATCTGAACACATTACATTTTAAACATCTGTCCTGGTTGCTCTGTCTGTGTGGAGATTATGTGCCTTTTTTCCAGATGCTCCAGTTTTCTCCTTCTGTCCAAAGATATGCATTAGTGTTTAATTAGTTATCTGTTATCCCTACGTGCTGGCAAACCTGATGGATTGATGATTGAGGTACCTTAAAAACCACTAGAAATGGTTTAATTTAAATCCCAAGACCAGATGTTATGGTTAGACTAAGCCTGATTTACTGCAGAGACTTTCCTGACATCCATACTGTGGTACTGTGTAATAAACTCCTCTGCTGCATGGCAGATTGGGCTGGCAGAGCTATAAACCTGCAATGCATTCACCCTCATTGTGCCTAGCTTGCAATATGCACTGTACTGTGCTGTGCTGTTTACAATTCATTTACCTGTGGAAAAGCATGCTTGATGGCTGTCGACAGAACGATTCTGTTCCTCTTTATTACCTTTGGTCTTCGAAGCCAAATTGTTTTTCACAACTGCTGTTGCTCCCCTGGCTACTGTAGCCGTCACCGGTGAAAGTACATCGGCCTCTTGGTAAGGTAGTTACTGTGCTGAATGACTGCTCTTGTCCTCCCTAAGTGCAGGTGTAGTCTAATGGCAGGTTCTAAAGTCCTGCTGTGGAAAGATATATGGCTCAGTGTAAGGTTCTTACAGCTGGCCTGAGGGGGGAAAGAGAAAGTTTAAAACACACACA
The DNA here is from genome assembly GCF_001640805.2 of Lates calcarifer. Classification (NCBI taxonomy): domain Eukaryota; kingdom Metazoa; phylum Chordata; class Actinopteri; family Centropomidae; genus Lates; species Lates calcarifer. The sequence continues at coordinate 10,721,559 of NC_066839.1, forward strand.
CACACACACACACACAAAGTGAATCAGTAGACTTCTTTTCAACCTCAGACATCTGCATTCTTATCTTATCCCAAAGTGGTTATAACACAACTTGTTCCACTTTGTTCAACCCTACTAAGCACTTCACTCAGAGAATACATCACTGTGATGTTTCTATTGAGGATGTCTGTTTTATCTCTTGGCATTTTAATGACACAAGATATCTCAACTGTCAACGTTTTGGTAAAGTACAAGGCTTCAAACTTGCTGAAATTAAAATTGTAAATTCACAGCAGACTTAAAGCGCGTTCCATCGACCTCCACTCACTCTCTGTCCAGACTGTTACAAGTCAAACACGTCTCAGTGCACCACTCTCCCTGAACACTAGGTGACGCTGTTTTACGCGCTGTAATCCCAAATCCTCCTGTTATGAGGTGGAAGTTTTTTTTTCCCTCTTTCCACGTTCAGTAATCTGACACCCAAAAAAAAAGGAGACTCGGGAGCAGAAGGATGGACCCTTAACTCCGCTGGAAGGACGGAAGGAAGGAGCAGTCGTCCAACGAGCGCAAACGAGAGGGTGGCGAAAAACGCTGTGCGCAACAAAACAAACCCCGTGGCTGGCTGCGGCAGCGGAGGGAAGAGAGAGCTGGGTGCCTGCGCGTCTCTAAAATATACTGGCCGCCCGCTTCAAATGATCTCAAAGCGACAAGTTTCACTTTCCACAGGCGGATGGGTGACTTTCCACGGCGCTTTGTGAGGAGGAGATGATGAAGAATTTCAGCGGCAGTCCCCTTCACAGCAACAACCAGACTCCCAACCACATAAGAGAGCGAAACAACAGAAAGTACAGCTTTCTCTCTACCATACCGTTCCGATTTTCCCTGCGAGGTTATGGTTTCTGCATGGCTACGCTGTTCCTCTTCTGTTTCGGCTCCCTTTTTTACCAGCTGAACGGAGGACCCCCTAAAATCCTGCTGGACATCCGACAGTATCTCGGTAAGAACTTTTCCATTTTCCTCTGTTTTTGCCGGAGCGCGTCAGCAGAGAGATTCGTCCAAGTGAGAAAAAAAAGTTGCTCTGCATGTTTGGTCGCCCCTCTCTGAAAGGAAAGTTGATTCAGAATGAAAAAGTGAATCGTACCTCTCATTCACAGTCAAAGCCACCGGAGGCCACAGCTTCCCATCGACCCCATTCACCCCCAGATCACTCATCCCTCTTGACCTCACAGCATTCATAACCTTTGAAGCGGCAAACTGGCTTTACGTGAAGCTGCTGTGGCCTGACACACGTCCTCCTAAGAGTGTGCCTAATGCATTTTTGTATGCACAACTGCCTGATTTGAAACATTATATCGGCATTTTCAGGCCAAAATCTGAGGAATGCGCTCTCATTTGCACCATGTGAATAGCAGTTCTGACTTGTCAGAGCACGATTGAGATCTATTATGGTAACAAGAACTTAGCAACTGTCAAGACTGATAACTGTATGTGGAGACTGGTGGCTGACAACTCCACTTGTGCAGCCAGCTGGTGCGCTCCAGCCACACGGCGCTCGTCATTACGCACGGCTGGCACCGGTGGAACAAGGCGCAATAGTGTTCAAAAGGCTCAATTTAAATGCTGGTGCTTTTGAGACAAGCCAAGTAAGTTACACAGTGAAAAGAACGAGGCATGAGGTTTCCAATTTAAAACGTGATGTCCTGAAGTGAACACTTGGAAATGTGTTATCGTTTAGATATGACTTGGCACTGCTATATTACACTAGGAGGGTGATAACAAGAGGAAACTGGATATGACCCATGTGTGGCTGTATCTGCATTGGCGTTGACTGATAATCTTTAGAGTGAGATTTATCATGGGTCAAAAAAAGGAAGAGTGTGTTTTATGTGTGCCCTTGTGTCTTAGAACTCAGCTACTAATCTACATAGAGTCAGACGCAGAGGAGATTTCTTGTCATCATGTTTGTCACTGCAGCAGCAGAAGTGTGTGTTTGTGTGTCAGGAAGAGGTTGTGTTTCCTACCTATTTCTTTCAGAGGGCTCGAGGCCTTTATGACGTGATAAACATCTGGAACAGAATGAGAGTCACTCACCAAGTCAGCCACTAATCCCGTGGGTCAGATTGGTTTCCTGTAGAGACACACACGCTCAAACACTTTCACTCATGCACACACGCCCACGCACCACAGCTACACAGTATTGTCAAGAAATCACTTTGCTTTGATTCGGACCAGTGTTGCAAAACGTAAACACAGACAGTTTCTCTAGTTTTTGCAGTGTGTGAAAAAAAAGATTTCAGTGCCAGTTTTTATGTCTCTGTTTGGGTATCATGGAGAACATTGATACTTAGATGCTTTGCTCTGGAGTACAGCTTGATCGCATGAGCAGACTCTATATACAATACAGTGCTCACATTAAGTCTGATGAAACTTTGCAGCCTAATGTGATTTAGAAATTGCAGCAGTCGATGCTTGTTCATTTTATTGTAGAGTAATTGCTCAAAGCTAATGTGCACACACTCAGATAGCCTGTAATGTCTCTCTCATTAAGCAGCATTCTACTTTTAAAAAGTAATCTATAACCCACACGCACGCAAAGTTTAAGCTATCAGCTCAATCTTAGGTGCCTTACAATACATTATAAAGCAGACCTGTGTGCTATCAGCATGGACCAGCATGCTAATGCACCAGCAAGCAGACATGTGTGGACCATGAGGGGCGAGGAATCCCTCAATTCAAAGATGAATGGGTGTTCGGGCCCACCTGCATGACGTGGTCTTCGCTGCAGCTCTGCGCAAAGACCCGAGGGCCCGAGCCTTGTCAAACGCTAAGTCCTCTATACACTGCTGTTGACTTCAGGGGTGGTGGGGGAGGGTGGGGAGTGGTTCCTTATGTAACAGTGACACAACTACAGTGTAGCACCTCCACTGGGATCTGGATGAGTAATCTTCTCTGCTCTGAATAGGCTTTGTTTCTGACTGAAAATAGTGACACTGTTAAAGTGCTAACACAAAGTTACAAGCAGCAGTTTAGTTTTATGTTTTGGATAGTTTTGTCATTCCTGAGCCTCAGTCAAGTAGCAGGATTGTGATGAATGTCAGGCAACTTTCTTTCAGTTAGGATGTATAGAGTGTTGAGGGGATATGAAGCATTGTAGTGGGTTCTGAAAAGGCTGGGGTGTTGGTTTGGAGGTGAAAAAAAAGTAGATAAATGGGCTTTAGATGTGGTCTTCTCATTGTCCTCATTCTGAATAAACCTGTGGTCCAGAGTGCTCCGAGGAGAGAATAGAGGAATCTGGGGGGAAAACGAGGGAAGGTGGAGAGCTTGCTGTGCAGAATCTGCTTGTGCTTTGGTGGCAAAGCACCAGTGCAGGCGCACTGGTGCTTTGACAGAAAGTTTGGAGGAAAGATGTTTCCCAAAGAACTTCATGTTCCCTGCTCTTTGTCACCTTCACCCCTGTCAAATACAGAAACACTCTGTCTGCCTCCTCTACAGGTCTCTCTGAGCCTTGTCTTTGTGTGTGTGTGTCTGTGTGTGTGTGTGGTGTGTGTGTGTGTGTGTGTGTCATAGATCGATGAGTGAAACAGCTTCCCAGGTGAGTCTGGAACTGGATGCAAACTCCTGTAAATGTTATAGGGGATTCACTTAGCCCAACAAGAAGAATGAAGAGAAAATAAAGGGAAATTCAGTATTAAAAATCCCCCTCTCTATGCATACTGTATGTGTGTGATAGGCAGGCTAGCAGCCTCTATTGAGCAACCAGTGATTAGCTGATTTATTTACCTTAAGCTGACTTGTGTTACTTTTGGCCGCACTGTGCCAAGATGAAGGTGAGGATTCCTGGTGGGGTAAGTGAGTGTGTGAATGTGTGTGTGTGTAGAAGAGAATAGTGGGCTGATTTTGTGCAAGTGCTTCTCAAGTGTGCATGCTTCTCTCAGTCTCTCTCTCTCTCTCTCTCTCTCACACACACACACACACACCATAGAGGGAACAGACCCTTTTTTGTTTGGGCCAGCGGCAGGTTTGGTGTTTGAGTGTGTCACTCAACATATAGGTGCAGTAACTAAAACGGCGTGGAGACCTTTAGACCTGGATTTACAGCCTGCCCCACCACCATGCACTCCCTGTCACTGACTTTTTCTCACACTTTCTCAGTCTCTTTTTCCCTCTTACATACTGATATTCCCTCAACCTCCATTTGACTGACGTCTCTGTGTGGCAAAGGTGTGTGTGTGTGTCTCCGTGTGTGAATGCACAATCACACCTGACTGTGTGGCAGTGATTCCCCCAGACGTTTGACTTGGCTGAGCTGGAATGTCTTTGACTGAAACATGATTAAATTCTTTTTTTTTCCTTTTTCTTTTTTTTTTAGAAAAGCTGTAGGCCAGCCTGACTGTTCACAAGTCAGAAAAACACCAGTGTAGAGCTAAAACTGTGCTGAATAACAAATTAGCTGTGATCAGTCATCAGCCAGGACCCTTTTTATAGAAGCAGCTACCTCTGTTCTGGGTTAAAAACGCAACATATAACAGATATATGAGGTTAAATATGAAAGGATTTAGCAAAAACTGTACCCTGCCAGAGTTTGAAGTCATGAATCCTGTGTTTGGCTCTTACACTCTCTATTCACATGCAACACACGCCATTTATCTTCTCAGTGACATCCCAAATGCTAGCTGACGCTCAGTATTGTCATGATCTCAGGGATTTTGAATGCAGTGACAGGAAAATGAGTATTCCTGCTCTTTGATATTGCACGCCATCTCCTTGTTGTTCCAGAGAGTAACAGAGAGAAGGATCTAGAGTTTTTTTTCCCTGTGTCTCCCTCAAATCTTCCACTGACTGAGTGGGATCCTTCAAGATTAGCATAGATCAGCATACACATTGTGCTGGATTCTCAGATGTGTGGACGGATGTAATAGATTTTTAAGGATGTATAAGCTTTCTCTGTGTTTGCGTGTGTGTTGTTATAGATCCCAGTCCCCCCACTCACTCCATAAATCATAAACGCTGAACGAATTCAGTGCAACTGTCGGTCTCTCTGCTTCTCAAAAGAACTCTGTAACCTTAAAACGCTCGCTCAAATAAATTTGACTTACCAGAACCTGGCAGGTAGAGTGTGTGAGTTGTAGACTGAGGGGCGGTGTTGGGGATTACACAGGTATGTGTGGACACAGAAGAAGGCTCAGGCTCGCTCTCTGTCCTCCCTCCAGTTTCTGTCTTATTTACAGCATTGCTGGCCAGGAAGTGGGTGAAAGCAAACTTTTTAAGTGAATTCCAATAAAGTTTAGTTTGGCTAGCAGGAGTAGTGCTACCAATAAACTTTTACACGTATATAAAGGAGAAGAGAGTGAGAATGGGAGCAGAAGTGATGTAGAAAAGGACAGTGAAAGATCGCCTGCTGCAAGATGGCCCGGAGAGGACTTGCAACTGTGCATGTTGTGTAGACAAGCTTTGTTGCAATACACACAACTTTATTTTGAAATTCACAATATCGCCCTTCACTTCAGTTTCCCTGTTTTTGCTCTGCATATTGAATGAGACACACTTAACTCACAAACCTGCTCCACTAACCTCACATCTGACCTGCTGTCCTCATTTGCTTAAATGTCATTAAAAACACATTTAAACATATTGAGTCATGTCAAGTGTTTTAAATGTGCATGCGCAGACCTACACACATGCAGAAGAGCTTTTTTTTAGCGAGCCAGACATGTAAGTGTGACTTCTGGAGCAAACTCACCGCCCCGTTTACGCCAGTACGCCCACTTCCTGTCAAAGGATATTAAAAATACAAGGTCTTTGTTTCATCCAGTCATTTTGTTCTTCAAACTGACTGATTTAGTGGCTCTGAGTCCCCGACCAAAATGACAGAGCCCATGTTTTAAAGTGTCAAATGTCACTCAGCAGGGGTTGCCAGGTGTGCACCAGCCTAACTCAGGGGTGAAGTTGGTCACAGTTGGAAAAATACTTAAACTGTCCATTTATTCACATTTTTCTTTATTTACTTGTGCAGTGTTTGAGCAGAGGTGCCAAACCGTAGCACAAACAAACATTTCTATTTTATACTAAAGACTGCTACTTAAAGATAATCTCATGTGCCGGGGGCGAAGATAGAATAATATTTTGCATCCATCCAACACCTCCAGCTGACAAGACTCATTAAGAGGGGAAAGCAGGACAACTTGGCCTACTTCCTCTATATTCCCTCCAACCTACAGTATGTTAGTCCTCATGGAAGTGTCAAGGAAAGCATTACCTCCGACAGACCCCAAAACAACTCCTAACTGGCGTCACGTCCAGTCTAAATGCCAAAACAATCAGACGGCTTGTAATTCCCCCTGGGTTGGTAAAACGAGCAGCCCTCCCTGCTGTGCGCAGGCGAGCCACACTCTGTTTATTTACCTGCTTTCTAACGCACATGCCAGCTCGATTAATTAGGTCTAGGGGTTTAATGGAAACCCAAGATAAAAAGACTGACGATGCTTTGATTTTAATTTGATGATTTAAAAGAAACAAAAGCAGAAATTTGAGTAGTATTTTATGATTGTTCTAAGTACCTGGTTTACATGCAGTAAATGGATTGGCATATTTTCTTTTTCAGTAGTTAATGTAAATGATGATCTATTGCATTCCTTTTTTCCTGGGTTATTCCAATATGAAATCATTTGAAAAATAGCTTCATGTTGACCCTGTGATTACATAATAGAAGCAATTAGCATTACCAATTAGCATCTCCATGCCTGAGAGGCTGCCATTGCCCTCTCCAGAGAAACAGGCAAACACTAAAACAACACAGGGTAATTATCCTCCATTAGAGCATTTGTTGTTCACCACACAAAAAGAGAGCAGATGTAGAAGAAAAATTACCAATGCGCCAGTGTTGTTAAACTGTGATTGCTGTTCAAGGCTTGCTGAGCAATGATGGTTGGAACCCAAGAGAAATCCCAGAGAAATTTGTGGGCAATGGTTTGTGCATAGGCTTGTGTGCTATGCTACTGTATACTGCCTGCAAATGACTGATCAAACTAAGACATAAATAGTGACATAAAAGAAGAGCATGTTCTACACAGATTGTATGTTAAATGTGTGCAGTTAAATACACAATAATTTTAAGAACTTGAGGTGACTTACTTTGACTTTACAGCTCTACTGTACGTCTCATTTCTTTACCCCTGGAAAAAAAGCATGATAGAATGCTTCTTTTCATCAGACTGACAACATGGATGTGTTATTTGTTTTTTTAAATGTTGTTTAAGTGATGTTTTTAATAGTTTAGCTTGAGAGGTGCTTTTAGGTGTATTTTTGAACTTTGGAGTGTGTCAGGTTAAGCCAAGTCAAGATAACTTAGCCTATCATAGCATATAAACCCCCATAACTTTTTGTATTGTCATTTTTTGTAGATTTTGTTGCTATTTGACAGAGCCGGGCGAACAGTTTGCTCCTGTTTCCCTTCCAAGCTAACCATCTGCTGGCTGTAGCCTTATATTTAATGGGCAGATATGGGAGTGGTATCAGTCTTTTTATCTAACTCTCCAGAAAGTGGATAAGTGTATTTCCTGAAAGGGCAAACGATTTCCTTACTGCAAAGATATTCACATGATGTCAGTCTTCTCAACTTTTGGCAAGAAAGCAAGTAAGTATATTTCCCAGAATTACAAATGATTCCTTTAAAAACTTTTATCGCCCAACTCTATGATGTAAAAGTGAGATATATTCCACACAGCTTGAGTCAGCTTGAGTCTATTTATTTCAGCCTTTTGTATTTCATGTAGTAAGAATACATTATACACCAGCTCAGAAGGGGGTTGTTCTTAGGAACTGTGTGCTGTTTTTAATGGGTTGCCAAGACACTGATGATAGCTGGTTGTGGTGACTTTTATGTCAGCGCCTATGGTGGTGCATGAATGGGTGGGTGGCTCAGGGCCCACAGCCACTGGGCGGTACCTTGGCTAATGCTTGTAAGAAGGCGACTACGTATATCCCATAATTTAAAAGATCAGTGCCAGGATAAATAGAGGTCCTTAGGTATCTGCTTACAACATTAAACTGAATGCCCTGCTTTAATCAGCTCTTCTCTGTTCATCCAGAAAGGATAAGACCTCTAATCTGAATCAAGGTCTTTTTATACCTCAATTAGAAACAGAATAATTGCAGTCTACTATGTGAGTGCTGTTGATGTTTGGACCAGTTTTGCTGGCTTCCTTATATCTTTGTGCCCTGGTGTTGTTAGCCTTTTTGGAAGTTTCTTTGTTTATTTTGGCAAGTGTTGGAAGCGCAATGCATTCCTCTGTTTATTGCCACAGAACACCCAACATGTTGAGCGCTTGTTTCCATTCAACTGGCCACATATACACTTGTCATCAAACAGCAGGTTTGTGTGGTCACTAAAGTCAAGCAATTATTTTCCAGTTTGATTCAACAACTGGGTTCTAACTTTTCCCTCAGAGCTCAGGACAAACACACAGCCCGAAGCCAAGTAATTGGCTGTTATGGGACTTGTTAAGAGGAAACATGTTGCCCGGTGGTCAGCGACATACCTTGTTCAAGGAACTCTGCCTATCTTTATTCTGAGAGTGTTCACCACAACTCTGTCTGCTAACCTCATTTCATGGTAATGAAAAAATATATAGTGTTTTAAAATAGCAGCCTTAAATATACAGCAAAGCAGATAGGCCGGCAATGCCCAGCCCATGTTGTTAAAACCACTACATGCTGGTTTGGGGAAATGTATTGCTTTGCACTTTAAAGTTTTATATAGCCTTCCCTTTTTTGGGTTCAGCTGAGTCGAAAGAGAAATCCAGTATTTCAGCTGTTTTCTAGAAACGGAGGGCATTTTCCAAAGTTATTTTGTGTGAGTATATCAGAGCTCTGTAAAGCTGCCCTAATCAGCATTTTTTATACTGGCAGTGGATGAGGATGTAGAACAGTCTATTGACATACAGGACTATACTGTTCACAAGATCTTCTTATGTGTTGTCCAGCATTTCCCAGGTCATAAAGTCTAGAAACGTGCCAGAGTTTTGTCCAAATAAATCATTATTCTAATCATTATAATCAATATTATAATAATCATTATTCATCAGGCACCAGCTCTTCCCTACTTTTTAGCTGCAGAAATCACTTCAACAGATTGCACAGATAGTAACAACAGGTGTTAAATGTTATTTTGCCAGACACCAACACTGAAACCTAAGGGCACTACTATTACTATTAAAAATTATTATCTTTCATCTGGTCTGCACAGGCCTGTCTGCTCCAAAGTCCCTGAACATAAAAGTCAATTAACCACATGAATTTGTGTGATTTTGTTTCCACTTACTTGTGCAAGTTCATGCATGTATACGCAGTTAGATGCATTTAAAAGAATCTCGTCCGTGATGAAACTCAGATTAAGGAAAGACCATTACATAGTGATAAAACAATGTCTCCATGAAGCCAGGAACACTGGAAGACTGGGGAACACACAACACAAACACTCACATTCATGCTCTGTCAGCTGCTGCTTAGCTTACATAAAAGATCCAAATTGTTTCATTGATAATATGCAACTCTTGCATGAAATGGCTTTATACATTCCACTCTCTATTTCATTGCACTGCAGCTTTTTCCTCTGTTTAGTCTAAAAGGTGTTCTGTGCTTTACACTCCGACTTTAGGAATTTTACAAAAGACACACTCTTCACACAAGCTAGAAAGAATGCATTTATTTTTGTTTGGAGAAAGATAGTTTTTACAGAGCTGCTCCACATATCTGAAGGCCAAGCTAAATAAAGAGGAAAGCTAGAGAGATGTCTTGTAACCCCTCCCAGCTCCCATTCAAGCAAAGTCTTATGTAATTTTTACCTGTCACTCAGAAAGTCATAACTCTGTAACGTAGACAACAGCCTGAAGTAGACCGGTAGAAATGATCACCAAAGGCTTTGACACCCTTTAAGCTGAGATGCAGCTGACTTATTCTTATCATTTTATTGGTTGCTGACACCAGAGGCAGCTCAATATTTTAACGTTGACATTGCTGGATGTGAATTTGCAAAAGTGTGTACTAAGCTGCCAATATTCCATAATGCGATTCATAATCTCAGTTTTAATGAGGCTTTATAGTCAAATGTGTTATAAATTCTTGCCAATTTTCTTTTTCTTTTCTTTTCTTCTTCTTTTTATTACAAACTTGAAGCCTGAGGACACTCCCAACTTTTATTTAATCCCTGCAACAATCTTGCCTAGCAGTCCACATCACAAAACACATTCTAACTTTCTACCTACAACCAGCGGTGACTGTTCCTGTCCCTGCTTGCAGCAGGTGGAGTACTACAGTCACTATCCTTAGAGAATAAAAATATGTCATTGCTCTAGAGCTTCTTGGCTGGGCTGAGACAGATTAATGGATTGATGGCACAAGGAGGAGGCAGACACTCAGAGGACAGTCTGAAAAGCATTTTTGAAATGTTTTGATGGAATGTGGCCGTCCCCCGTGGAAAGTAAACCTCACCTTGGCCAGATCTCACACCTCTGTCTCAAAATGTGCTCTCCTTCTCTGAAACCCACCTTTGTCTCAAACCACTTCTCTCTCTCTCTTGCTCTTTCTTTTAATGTTCACACACTTTTCTCTCAGTGCCTGCCTCTTATGCCAAGACAGGAGCGCAAACTGTGACTGACAGCAACATCGTACTTGCCAAAAAAAGTGAGGGTTAGTGCTAAAATCCACATGCTGGCATCACCTGTCACACTTATGACCTCTTCAATATCTAGATCTTTTTTTTTTCTTTCTTCGTGTTTACCTTCCAAATAACAGATGCCTCAGATGCTAAAGCCGCAACCGAGGCGTACTGTAGTGGTAAGCTGCAACCATAACTCTGTACAAATGTTCTGGTCTGCAGGAGAAACCACATTTTCCAGATGTTTTTCGAAGAGACATCTTGAGTGAAAGCAACTCAGTCCAAACTTAACAAAGTCTTTATCCAAAGACACAAACATCCAGCTTCCAAGAAGTTGTTCTTTTTCCTGTCTGGTCAAGACTGAGGTTGAGTCCTTATTCTCAGCAGGGGATTGGTTCAGCAAAGAAGTCAGCAGGCGTGGTTTATTGGTGTTAATTATGTGGTGTTTGTGTATTTTTGAAAGGGAGAGTGATGAGCTGAAAATGAAATGTTTCACCTTAGTTACTTTGCAACCATCTGCAGAGGTTCAGGAATGTAACCCACCACAACAAACTAGTATCTCTTCAGGCTTTCACGAGAGGTCAGAGGTCATGTTAGGACCTTGGCTAAACCCAGCTTGAGGTTAAATGGGTAACTCTATAGTTTAGTGCTATTTCTTACAAGCACAGTGTTGCTACGCCCCTTGAAAAGCCATCAGTTGTCTGGCCTGGTTCACTGGCCCAGATCCTGGTTGTGTAGTGTTTCCACTGGCCTGGCCCAGAACAACCTTTCTGCTGCACCAGTCTGGTTCGGACTGGACTGAATAGATGCCAGCTGGACCTGCCTGTCCTGTAAATCCATCCATCACTCTGCAGAAAGCTGTTCTAATTCTTCGCCACAAATTCTCACCCCAAGGATTACCATACTCTCCTCCACCGTTTATCCAGCCTCCCTTTTCTCTCTCTGTCTTTCTCCCTCTTTTTCCATCTCCATGTGGTCCCTCGCCACTTTCTCTCCCTCTACATCCTCATGTTGTGTATCTCTTCTCCCATCATGCTCTATTCTTTTTTTTCTCTCCTCCTCTTGTTTCCTCTTCTGGAAGTCTTTGTAAGAAACCTCCACGTAGAGTCTTTCCTGGACAGCAAACTCAGAGCAAACAGATGCAGCCTCTGTGTTGTCCTCTGGACTGCAGTGGACGTGTATGACACAAACACACACACACACACACACACAACTGTGCCACTGGGTGCGTTGGCTGTGTGGAACTGCCAGCTGGAACGTTTGTGTCTCTAATCACTACATGCAGTTCCATTACACACTCAAACCGCAGGATTTCAAAACCACTGTCTCCCTGAACTCTCCTGTATCTCCTCCACCCATTTGACATGCCCATTCATGTGTACACGTTACTGTTTATGCATGTTTTATCTGTGAGTGTGTGTGTTTTGTGGGAGTTTGCAGACTGTAAACAAGTGTCACCATGTCAGTGATTTCATGAGTTCACAGTTGTATATTTGTGTCTATGCTCGTGGAACTGCTGTTGGTATGAAAAGTATGTGTATTGATTGCTGCTTCACTGTCTAGGAGAGAAAAAAATAAACTTTTGTTTTGTTGTTGTTTTGTTCATGAAACTTGCTTCAGGGAACACATAACTGAATGCAATCTACTGAGAGAGAGATAATAAACAGTATAGGGAGATATCAAAGAATTCAAAATACAGTAAAAGAAGAGATAAAAGTTGCAATATTGAGATCACAGCCTTTGGGGATTATCTGCAAACATTACTATCCACTTCCATCAGCCAGCTGTTTATTTTCAATTTTCTTTGTCCTTTTTAACTTGTTTCTGCTCTTTATAGTCTCTCCAGAAACAAAAAAAAGAAGTCCCTTAAGGGCAGCTGGCCATGAATCTAGAAACCGTCATCATCCATCTTCCTTACGCAAGTGTCTTTGAGCCTCTCTCCCTGACTCAAAAATTTTAATTTTTTTCTCTCTCTTTCTCGTACGTTTCATAACAGGTTGTTGTGCGCTCTGGCTCTAGCATGTAGCTCAGTGTCGTCTTGTCTATAATAAGCCGCTCTGTTCTAATGAGGTGTTCCTAAAGGGCTGAAGCTGAACCGCTGACCACTAGCTAGTGTAGCCTAGCCCACATTGCTAAATTAGAGAGAAGCTTGATCTTCAAGGCCACGCTTAGCTGGAGCCTGTGCTCACAGGCGGCAGCACAGTGAGCTTTAGTGAGTAGTAAACATGTAAAATGTAGAAGAAAAATGGGGACATGTATATTTTGTTTATTTCTGGTGTTATGATGCACCATGTTGGAATTGCACTGAAGTAGAAGTAGCAATACAACAGTGCAAAAAAAAAAAAAAAAAAAAAAAAAAACTCCATTACAAGTAAATATCCTGCTTTAAAATGTGTATTTATGTAAGAGAACATAATTTGCAAAATGTACTTATCCAGTGTAAAAGTATATATTGTGGGGCTTGGCTTCTTTCAGAGTTAAACGTGTATGTGTGTATAAAATTATACTATAAGCTGCAAATCATTGCTGCAGGTTGTTACTCTTTATAACGATTTGTCATGACTCGAGAGATGATTGTATGTTTTGTAAGTGAAATCTTTGCCATCCTCCTTGTTAACATGCCTTCCCTCATGTACACAAATATAATTTAAATAGTGAACTTCACTAAAATAAAAGATACTGCGCAACGCCAAAATCACAAACTGATCACCTGCGTCATTGCTTGTGTGGTCGGTAGGTGGAGTGAACGATCTTTACTCAATAGGTGGTTCTTTGATTCCGTCAACGAACCGGACAGTTAGCTGAATCCACTGGAGCCTGACACAGGTAATCAAATACTTAAACTAGCGGACCGTTTGTAGTTTAATGTCATTTATCACCAAACATCGTTTAACAGTCAGCTCTCGGGTGTGACTGTTCATCATGATACCGACTAGTTAGTTTTTAATTAGCTCGCTCGCTAGCTAGCTAGCTAGCTTAATTCACACGTGCTACGCAGTTAGCATTAATCCCCGACTGACAAACTTGAAACCGACAAACGAAAGTTGAAATACTTTTCTTTAAATCTAGTTTGTGTAAAGATTTAAGATGGACATTAAGATGAAGTACATCATTATATTTTTCTTTTCACTGCTAGACTATCAAGTGGAGCCCAGTACCAGCTGCGCATCAAATAACCCTGTGTTTGCTTTCAACAGTGACACAGATGAACCTGAAAAGACAATATCAATCACAGCTCAGCTTTGGGAAGGGAGGAGATACAGGACAAGATGAGGAGACTGAGAGAAAAAGAAAGAAAGAAAGAAGATGAAGGAGAGGAAGGGCAGGTACCAGTCACTGTGTCCAGGGTAGCAATAGTAGTATGTCCTGATGACTTACCTGATAACATTCAGTGTAGGCCTGATTACCACAGAGATATGTTCTTTGTCAATTACAGTGGAACCTATAGACTCAATTTAACAACAAAACAAACCAGGCACGATGTAAGTCTGACTATATCATATTATTGCATAAATATATTATTTTATAAAATGCATTTTCCTCATGTTATGTACTTTTTGAGACAGATTTCTGCAGTGCTCACTGACATGGTTTTGAAGTTAATGTTTTCCCATTTTTGCCCTGTAACTTAATACGGAAAAACCCAAGTAAAGTACAGATTGCTCAAAATGATACTGTAGTAATGTAATCAGTCACTCTCCACCACAGATTCCTCCCAGGTTGTTGCAAACTCCCAGCCAAGCATCAGTGTCCTTGTTTATTAATGCACAGGCAGACTTTGCTCGTCAGCATTTGTGTCAGTCACATATGTTAAGATAGACTGTGTTGTACAACTTGCTGCCTGACTATTTATAAGAGTAAAGGATCCCTGTGGGTTGGTCTAAATAAAGGGGTTGAAGGACCAGCAGAAACTGGGCCTATGTGGGTTATTCTTCCCACAAAACAATTCCCAGCTTTCCCGGCTACTTTGCCCTCCGCAGAGATGGAAAGCCGCACCGCTTGAACCAGGCTTTCGTGCGGTTTGTGTGTTCTGGTTGACTGTCTGTTCTTTGAAATATTAAGTGCTTTTTAGGGAAACAGGTGGAAATGCGGTCCCATTCTGCACTCCCCCCTCATTAGCCAGATGTCCTTTACTTTGTGACTTCCTTTATCTCTTCTCTCCCTCTTTATCTTTGTCTCCTCTTATTCTTTAATCCCTCTGGCAATTTCATCTCCCAGACTAGAGTCTTAACAAGTGGGCTAGATTCCTCCTCCTGTATTTATAGGCAGAGCTGAAAGCATTTGCCCACACAAAATTTCAAACATGACACATTGATTACAGGCCAGTGCAGACTGTCTGAGTCTGTGAACTGTGACCAGCAGCATATGGACAGAAATGACCATGAGCGACCACAAATACAGTTGGACGAATGTATAAGCAGTGCTGTTCTGTGGTTTAGAGCTGACGTCTCTAGAATGTCAGTGACGTATTGAGGTTCAGATGTAACTTGGATCCAGCCCTTACTAAACCAGTAAGTTTAAAACTGGGTGTGGATGCAGTGTAGGTTTTATTCTGGCATTTGTTTTTGCTAGTCTGACCTAGTTTTCACTGTCCGTATCATCTCAATGTTTAGTGCAGTGTTCATTTTTCACGCCGTCTTTTTTTTTTTTTTTAAAGGTGCAAAAACTAGACTAATGCATGTCAGCCACAGACTGTGAATGAATGCCTGCCATTCAGAACTAGACTGCCTGACCACGATTGAGAGTTAATCATCATAGCTGCCCTCAAATGACAATGAGCTGACCATCAGATGGTGTTTATGAATGAAAACTAGTTATTTCTTGCCGCAGCTCTCTGTGAGCTAGTGTTTGGCCTGGATTTGAAGCCGTGCCCATGTTTCCAAGAGGCCAGTCAAGGGTGAGAGAGTTTCCCTCACCTTAACGCCGCGCAGCTCTGCCGGCCCGTATTAGCATGAGTCAACAGCGTCGGCGTGTGGATGCTGTGTTTGTTTGCCTCTGCCTCGCATGCATGTGTACAATAGCTATATGTGTGTGGGAGAGGGGGAGAGAGGCAGAGTGTGTATGTCGGGCTCAGCAGAGCGGCTGTTGGGAGGGTGAGCGCAGCACAGGGTTTTAGTGTGCTGCCTCTAACCAAGATGTGATATACTGTGTAACCCTGCCCTAACACAGCAAGGGAGGCAGATTTAGCACCTTCAATCCTCCCAAATGCCTTCCCTCTGGCCCTGATGACAGAAACAGGGAAGGAATACACTTGGCACTCTGCTGGTACTGTAAGGAAACCCACTTTATGAAGAAAATTAGGCTCCTAATGACCCATAATAGGTGTATATTTCTTTATTGCTTCTCCTTTAGAGCCTGTGGTTTGGGTTTTGTTGCCAGAGACGAAACCAAAAAAAAAAAAAAAAAAGGCACTCATGCTCAGAAGCTTATTGTGCATGTGTCAACATAGAGGGATTTGCTCATTAGCGTGTTTATTAGCTTAATGAATAGCTTCTTTATCATAAGCAGTTAGATTTAGGATGTTATGGCAGCTTAAGAGCCCAATGTTTAAATCATCAGTGTTATTGGTCTTTCTGCAGTAATTATGTAGTGGTTATTAAAAGAGGCAACAGGGTGAGAAAGACCAGCTATTTCCTGGCATCTGTATGGAGATAAGAAACAATGATTACATATGAAGCCAGGGAAACCACAGAGGTCTCAGAGTTCAAGAACGCTGGTATTTCTCTGACAGACACTCGGTCACATTACTGTCAATGAAAATGAAGTGCTTTGTTGACAGAATATGTGTATGTATATTATGTGTTGTTATGTCAGTGCTGACAAGTACATGTATTCTGCAGGGTTTTTGCAGGGTCTCTCTTTTAGCCCGTTTTACTTGCTAGTTTCATCAGTAAGTAAATAGGACTATCTTCCCACCAATGACTCACTCACATGTAGAGCTGAAACTATTAGTTGATCAATTGAGTAGTTGATCAGCAGAAAATGAATTGGCGATTATTCCGATAACCTATTAATCATTGTTGTAATTTTTAGTGAATTTAATACTTCCAGGTCCTCAAACTGAACACCTTTGGGATTTGGATAAGGCATTTAAAGGCAAGCAAGGCATTTAAAGAAGTCACTGTGGAGCTCTTGGATATTGTGATTTGGAATTTTTTACTGTCATTAGAGTAATTCAGGATGAAAATAATCAGCTGCCCTGCTCTCATTCAGAGGATAGTTCAGTGCCACCAGTGAGCAGAACTTTATGACTCATTCTAGTCTTAAAATGTTCAAACCTGAATTTTCTGACATTACCTAATGCCCATCACAAACCTACTGTATGAACCAGTATCTACTATAAGACACAGAACACTGTGGTGACAAAAATAGTATGGGTGCAACTTCCTCTGTTACTCAAGCTGGATCATAGTTCATGCATCTCTATGCTGTTATATACACAACCACAGATTGTATGAATCATTTGCCTGAACTTAAGTTTATGTAGGAAGCTAAGATGATGCGTCAGCTTTCATCTGGAAGTCTGTGCTTGCAAAGTTACTTAATGTCAACATCTACATAACTCGGCCCATTGGGTGGCCACTTTTATGTGTCCAGGTTTTTGACATCCTCAATCAAGTCACTTCAGATTTTACATTACAGCTAAGCCCAAAAACAAGGCTGTTCCACTTCCACTTATCTTGTAGTTATGTTTTATTATGATTATTTTTTAGATGGTGATTATTATTGTTGGCCATGGCCAGCAGTACATATAAGCTATGATTTGCTTTCATATTCTGCCTTTAAATCTGACTGATGATGATGGTGGATTGATTTTAAAATGCCCTGATTGTTAGTGTAGTAGGCCTATACAGCCTGTTTCAAAGGCTTCATCTATAAATACTTCTTTGCTGTTCTTGGAAGTGTGAGCTGCCATCTGTTGTTTATTGCTCGGTTGTTGCTCTTTGCTCTCTTTTTGGCCACTGTGGTCCAGTCGGATGCCAGACGCCTGTCACTGCATTATCACCAAACTGTTCAGACATTGTCACTCCATTTACATTGTTCACTTCAGTTAAATAAAATGTTTTTATTCCCATATAAAATAAAAAATTGGTTCAGTCGAGATGCTTTGTAGTGTAGACAGTAAATGTGTTTTTGATTATGTAAGCATGATATGTGATACCTCAAGTGTTATTCACAAAGTTTGTTAAAGTTCTCCTCTTCTTCACTGAGGCAGATCACCGTCACCAACATGTGCTCAACACATGGCAAGTGCACTTTATTTGGCACCTGATGAGGGTAGGGAAAAAGTAACGTGTAGGGAAGTGTGTGTAGGTGTGTGAGTGTGTGCATGTGTATGTGTGTGTACAGAGTTTCAGGAGGCACTACGATGATGTCATGGGGTACAAGGTGGTCCTGCTGCAGACGCACATCCTGTGGCTTCTGGTAACGGGCACTGTAAAATAACCTTGCACACATACACACACAAACATTGTCATTCTTTTCCTCACATGCGCACATGCCACCGAACAAAGGCACAGCCAGACTTTTCTCTCCTTCTTTTTCCTTGTTTTTTTCCACTCAACACAAACACTACATGCAATCAAACGTGTGCATATACATTCACATGCACACATAGCCTGAGAGAAGTGAGTACAAAACAAGGGAGTGGCAGCGTTCCGGTCCTCCAGTGGTTTAACCTGGCACTGACCAGAGCTGCAGTCCAAGATGGAGCCTGACAACAGTTTCCGTCAAATGAGTATTTATGTAACAGATGATGCAGGCATGGAGGCCATGGTTCTGCCACCATCCACTGTGTAATTAGTGAGAGGTTTGGGGTTTCATGGATTCTGCTTATACATGTGAAAGCACACACATACACAGAGACTAAGACAAGTAAAAGACAAGTAATACTTTTTTTTTAAATGCTTTTTTTCATTATAAATTCTAGTATCTGCAGCAGCACAGTGGCAATAAACTGCTTCTGCACAGCACTGCTGTGTATGGAAAACAGTGGAAGGTGGAGAGGGAGAGTCATGGTTTGGAAGAGTTTAATTCTTCCAAAGTAGTAATTAGGTAAGAAAAATATTACCCAAATATGATTATAATGATGATGCATTAGTTGAATTAAGCAAAGCGATTACCTCATTACAATAAATCAGCTATTGAACATTTGTGGAAAACTCGCCGGCATTTGGGCACGATGTATCTTTTTGACTAGTGTTGGCCTCACTCCTGCTCTGATTTCCTGTCAGCAGTGGGTAGAAGCATTTTGTTTCTGACTCTGGCACCTGACTGTACCGACTGTTTCTGTCAGTTTATGGTCAATGTGTCTATTTATGAAATTTCCATTCCTGCAGTCATGTTTGGGATTTATTGTGGAGGCAACTCTCCTAGTTTTTGCACTGTTGCATATCTATTTTTGCTGTCATAGAAGCTGAGTTATACTTTATTTAACCAACTAGTATTTACTATTTCCACAATGAATAAGACTTGGGAATTGTTATGTTTTGTTATTTGTTCTGGCTCAACAAATTTAATTCAAACAGTGATACTATTTGACCTTTGCTGAAATCACACCTCTCTGTGTCAAACAGGACAGTGTAACAGTCCTATAAAGGTCTATTGTTGAGGCTTATGAGAAAAGTAGCACGCTTCAATGGACTACAGTCACACATTGTGTGGGGCTCCTGCGTTTTCCTCTCTGTGGAAATATTTTATGACGTGGACTCAGTTTTGACAAGGCTATCCAAAAAGCTATTACAACTACTTAAATAATTCCATTCCATCATTTCACTGTACATCCCTCCACATCTATCTCTCTTTTATCATCTCGCTTCCACAAACCTTTATTTTTCTCTCTGTCTCTTGCCATCTCTTTCTCTTTTTCTCCATCAGTCGTCCTCTTTCTTCTGTGCCTCACTCCAGTGTGAGACTTAGCACCACACAGGCTCTCTTTATGCAATCTGTTTGTTCTGCAGAGCCAAGCTGCAGCGCCATCCCTGCCGTGCTCACTGGGTGAGCAAAGTCTGACAAGGATTGCCGCTGCTGCAGAGACAGACGGAGATTAGATGATAGATTTGAGACTTTAGTCATCATAATCAATAACACTTCTGTGGTGGAATGTACGACACACACATGGTTGACACGTCCACACATGGACACACACATTGTTACAATTAGGAACCCGTCATTGCCGGGACCAATATACAGAAGAATGCATGTATCTCCTGCTGTCAGCCATAAGACAAGGGTCCTTCTCAAAGCTGGATGAGTCACCAAGCCAACACTTCCTGTTAGGAAGCGATAAAATTCCATCTCACTCCATAGTTAGTATTCTCCTTAATCATCATTTTATCTCATGAGCACATTAGTAATCACTACACTGGAGCACACACAGTTTAGTCATTTTAATAAGAATTTTCAGTTCTGTCTTTCTTGTGTTTGCATGAGTCTGTGCTTCGTGGTGGAATCATGATGTTTCTCTCTGTTGAGGAGATTTCAGGCCATTGAGGCAGCTCTAGCTGCCAGATGCTACAATTTATCTTCTTCTGCTGACCTCCACAGAGAGCTTGCAAACTGATTTGATAACATTTTCTTCCTGTTTCCCCTTTGCTGTCTCTCACTCTTCCCCTCCCTAGCCCCCTCCTCCCTGTTTTCCCTCCGACTTTTCATTTCCTCACTGTGCTCTACACTACACCAGCTGCTTTTCCTGAATCTGGTTCTTGTGTCACATGACGAACCCAGAGGAATTCTGGTTCTCCGTAGGAATTCTGTAGCACTCTCTGATCCCTCCCTCATATGGTACTTTTTTTCTTCCCCCCGTTGCTCCCATTCTGCCTCTTTCCTCTTTTCCGTCCAGAAGTTTGTCCACACCCCCCCCAGACTCCCACAGGGCATGGGGCGACAGGTGATTTACATAGCACACCACAGACCCTCTGATGTGTGTACGGCCATTTGTCGACGGGCATGTGTGTTGTGTTTTATTGTTTTTCTAAGAGTTTTAAAAACCACAAGAAAACAAAGGAAAAAACTGATAAAGGAAATAGTTTGATGTTGTAGGAAATGCACTTATTTGCTTTCTAGCCTAGAGTTAGATGTGATGATTGATACCATTCTCATGCCTACAGTATATGCTAAATTCGAAAGCTACGTCCAGCAGCTGCTTAGCTTAGCCGCCTACCAGTACCACGAAATTTGAAAAGTTAGCTTCACTGCTGCTGGTAGGCACAATGTTTTTACATTTGGACAGAGCCAGGCTTGCTGTTTTCCCCTGATTATATTCTGTGTGTTACGCTAACTGTCTCCTGGCTCTAGCTTAACATTTAGCATTCAGACATGAGACTGGTATTGATCTTATCGTCTAATTCTCAACAAAAAAGCCAACTGTATTTCCCAAAATGTCAAATTTAATCAATTTCTGAGTCACTAGTCTGTGGCCTCATTCAGGCTTCTCACAGATGTGATTGTTTTTATGACTCTGTGTTTATTGGCTGTGGGGTTAAAGCCTGCTGCTCTGTGCAGTGGCGGTAGAGCAGAGTGCAGGTCCTCCAGATTCCAGGCTTACTCAGTGGCTCCATGCACGTTGAAGCGTGAAACCTAAAGCAAGCAGATAGCTGACACTCAGTGTGAAATCACACACAGTTGGAGAAATTTCTGCAGGCTTAAGACTCATGGACCATTTTGGCATTCATGCGGAACATTTAAACATATAAAGCAAAGTTTCTTGGCATGCAACTACAGGAGTTTCTCACCCTCAGTGTTCATAAAGGCTGCTTTTTTAGTGCGTTCAGAGTGGAGGAGGAAAAAATAATCTCTCACGGCCAAAATCATGACATGCCAGCAAAAATAGATGTCAAGATTTGGTTCACCAACAGTCTAACAATATCTAGTTTGGTCATGATTATGCAGTTAGGCATGGGTGCGCACCCAGCTTTTTGTTTGTTTCAAGTTTATCTATAGCGTGCCACATTTGTGACTCAGCAGAATCACCACTGAATCCTAAAACAAGGCTGTTCGATGTTTACAGTTTCCTCAACCAACTGTCGTCTGTTTTCAGTCGGCATTGTCATGATAGAGGAACTTGTAATATATTTTTTTTGTCTTTTCAATTCCTGTGGTCCTTTCTTGCTAATGGTTACCAGGCAGATCAGATCTCAACACGCAGAAGGTGTTTTTGGGAAACATTCTGCATCTCCTGCTCATGGAAAAGGTGAAAGTTCACATCAGAATGTGACATCAAAAAGCTGTTAAGTGATAAAAGAAACATATCAAGAAGTGATAAAAAAGAAGAAAAAATGTCTGCAAAAAAAAACTAAAAAACTGATATGGAAAAAAAGGTAGAAAAGTTAGCAACATGGTGGTAAAGAGTGTTACAGTGAAAGCACCCTGTCAAGGTGATGTGAAGAAACACTGGTATGAACACCAGACTAAACTCTGTTGTGATTGATGTGGAATTATAGGCCATACTAATACATGTACAGGAAGAATTTTACAGATGCATTGTTGTCTAACAGCCACTGTATGCTTTCAGATAATACTCAGATACAATGAAAGGTAATTTGACAACCATTTCTGTTTTGTTATAAAAAGGCATGTCTGAGGCACAATGGCAGACACAACAATGTAAATTTGTGGGGCAACAACATCTTGCTGATGCTAATTGTGCAACATCTCACAACAAGACAACAGCTTCATTTTCTCTCTAAAACCATGAATTTTCATTCCATTTCCAGTTGTGTATGGCGCAGATGTCACCAGTGGTGTTTGTGTGTGTAGCTGTGGGGCCCCAGCCATTTATGCATGATGCATTTCCACATCTGGTGTGTTTTGTGAGCTGGTGTAAAGCAACAGAGGCCGAGTAGTTGCCCAGTTGTGGTTGGTTTTTAATGGGTTTGGCAGCTGAAGTTTAACTGCTTCTGTTGTTGTTGTCGTTGTTGTTGGTGGTGGTACATGGGTCTACCATTATTTATATCTTCAAATATTCAGAAAAAACATGGATTTTGGTACTTTTTTTTGACTTTTTGACCCACAACATGTTTTGTATATTCCTTTTTGCTTCTGACAAGATAATGTGAATCTTTATCCAAAACACAGCGTATGTTGGTTCACCATAATACCGTGCTTTAAATGAGCATTATACACAAATATAATTTTTGAGGCTTCTTTCTGTAGTTGTAGTTAGCATATTTTACTATTTTGTGTGTGTGAAATTCCCCCCTCGCCCCAATGATTATTGATGTTTTTTTATTCAGTTTTCTAAAAAAGTAAGACTTAAAAGGTCCCCTCCATTTGACTTCTTTTATAGGGGTGTGTGGGAAAAATCTCTGGTCAGTCAAAATTGCCACCGGCAGGCCCTTAATCCATAAGGACAGGCTAGCAAGACAGCTGGTGTCGCACCCACATGTCCACAAGCAGAGACGAGGTACGTACAAACTGCACAAGCACTCTGGTGCTCTTTAAAGCAGAAGTGCAGAATTAGCTGATAAAGCATGCAGTTTACCAAACAGCAAGTATTGCGTCAATCTGAAACATTATTCTACGAACACTGACATGGCCACCCACAGGATATAATATTAAAAGATGATGTTCATCGCATCACTTCCTCACCAGCTGATGAGTTATTACTTATCTCACTTTAGCGTCAGACTTCTATTAAGATTTCAACTGTTTGCCCAGTTTTCTACATCATGGCTCATTTCTTCATTTTAAAGCTGCCTGATCTGACCTGGCGGTCAGTGCTGATAGACTCTGTGGCAGCTTGCTGGATAGATTAGGGTCACACAAGGTCAAGATTTCTGTTTTCAGTTCACAGAAAAAGGTAAAGTCTCCATGGTCCTAAGAGCAATGCTCAATGTACTCTACACATCTAATTTCAATTAATTACACTGCAGAAACACCCTATAGCATGCACTTGGAGAGCAGCCGCTTCCCTGTGCTGTAAAGTTTGAGTCTGAAAGTCACTGAAATCCTCCTTTCCCTTAAAACTGAAAATTCAGGAATCCTGCAGCAGCACAGCCTTGGGGCTCGAAGCAGGTGATGCCCTACTGCTCCTCGTGTGGTTGCTTTGCATGCTCGAACTGCCTCATTTGATTTTCTCCTTTACTTGCCTTCACTCTGTCTCTTTGACCTCTTCTCCTCCTCAAGTTTTGAGACATCAGATGACTCAGCTGGGGTCTTGTTCATCGATTTACTTTGTCGAGTGTGAAATCTACTGATGGTAGTGTGAAAGTGACTGTTCAAAGTGTGTTACTTTCAGCATCAATTTTGAAATGCACTAGTGACTAAATGCATAACTGATCAGCCGTTATCTAACAAAACATGCTAGATTTGATTCAAATGTGCTCCCTACTTCAAAGTGTGTTAGTTACGAACGTCTATTATGGACGCTATGGGTTGTCTTATGGCATCTTTGTCAACTACAGCACTCGTTTAGCCCTTTGCCATTTCAAAAACATAGCAATACAGGCGTTCACATGGATGATTTCCTCAGAAATTAGATGAATCATTCCTGTTTCTTCTGTTCTCAGAGGCACTGGGGACAGTTAAGCATTTCTCTTTCCACAAAGCATGTCTTTTATTTTTGACTCTCTGGGCATTTGGCTGCAGAGCCACTAGAGTCACCACTGCTTTGCTAGGTCATCAGTTTAGTGGTGCGTCCCAGTCATACAGTGTACACGGTGGCAACCACTGGTGTCCACAAAATGACATGCTAACAGTCACCCTGACGTCTCCCAGCCCCCTGTACATCTGTATGTATACGTGTACATTGAATTTCAGCAACCCAAATTTTAGGGGAGCAATAAGTCCACAAATTAGTCTCCAGGTTTTAGTGTTTTGGCACCTGCAATAACAGCAGAGGCACAGATGTGATATTTATATCACAAAGCTCTCCAACCATTGTTGATTTTTGAGTGACTGAGAGGTGATGTGGAGCAGGGCGTAGTGGGTGGAGACCCTGACCCTTAGTTTAACTCCCTTCTGTAATTAGGTAGATGGGTCGAGCCACAGGTCTTAATAGAGGGCCACTCCCACACTCAAAATCAAAGGGTTGTGTGACCACACACACACACACATTTCACAGACAAACACACACAGAAAAGCATGTATGTAACCCATACACACTGGCTTTGTTTGCATATGCTCTCTATTATGGCACAAATGTTTAGTAAGGACTGTAACCATAGACATGTGTCTAAGTTTAACTGGGTGTGTTTTACACAGCTGGGTCAGGCTGGAGTTATGTAATTTTCAACTGCAGTGCAGACTGTCATGAGATATAATATCTGTCTGTCTATCTAGACTCTTCTACACTTTTTCATTTCTCCACTCTGTTCATGTTTAATTAAAAAACTTTTCCTTATATCCCTTTAACTCTGTCAGTAGGGATATGAAGCAAGCACACACCTTTTATACTCTCATTTTTGTGTGGTATATACAAAAACTACAGCAGGATGTGGTTAAGGATGAGAAAGTTTAGTCTTCACAGGCTGAGAAACCTGTAATCTGCTTTCACATACTTGTAGAATTCCAGGGCAGCAGCTTTGTAACCCTCCATCTTTGCTTTGAGTCGTGTCCCACAGCAAAGCGAAGGCCCCTCAACTTCAACCCTTCTCCTATCCTCTTGGCTTTCGTCTCAACAGCCATTCCTGTGTGGTTTTCCGCTCCCACCTCGGCCTATTCTGGGATGTGTTCTTTCCTAAGCTCTACTTAGCTAGGTTGCCAATTTCACAAAGCAAATGAAATGGTCTATGCTCTAAATACATGTTTATGAAATTCCCGAACTTACTGTAGCATTCCTGAAGCAGGCCAACACCAAGGGGAGAATTCCAGAAGGAAGAATTATTCTGGGCTGATTTGGTCAAAGACTGGTTGGTAATTCCCCTGCATTTGTCGGGAAATGTTCCCGGTGGTATAGATAGCATATATTGCTTACAGACCAATATGTTTTCTCTGTGCCAATGAATATCTATCTTATATATTGTTTAGTTTTTATAGTTTTTATATTTGACACTAACAGTGTTACTGTCATCTTGTTGTGCCAGTGCCAGGAATATAGCGGCAGAAAAAATGCAATGAAAATAGCAAGTGGGATGTGTGGATGAGCTGCACAGGTTGTAGCAAGTCAGCTTTCTGAATTAACTACATCAGATGACAAAGTTTTTCACCCGAGAAAACTCAGCTAATGAGGTGACTAATTGATGTAGGTGGTAATTTGCAATTTGCATTAACAAGTTACTGGACAAGGGCAGCAGCTAGCCGTGTGTGTGTGTGTGTGTTGGGACCAGCTGTAAAATTTAATTGAATGCTTTCAGTTATGTAAATACAGGGTTCATAGTCGTGTCCACATATTAATAATATGGATGGTTGTAGTGGTTTGGTACAGTGTGACTTTTAGAGTTTGTTGTCCCTTAAACTTGTGGAGAGAAATAGTGAGAGTTTGTGCCATGGGTTTTCTCAGCAGATTTTCTGTAATTAGTTCCTGTTGGGTTTTTGAATTGTGCAGAAAATAACATCTATGATGATAATAATAAGATTCACACAGTTTGACATTTGGTTCTGTCATATAAATCACACGCTGCTTAATCGCTCAGCTTGAAGATGTACAGTATTAGCTTTCAGCTTGTATTATTTACATCTGTTGTTCAGAAAATCACAAAAGAGTGTTGATTTATGGAGACCTCTTGTTGCACAAATCTTTTTTTTTTTTTTTTTTTTACACATTCTTTTTTGATTTAGTGAAAACAAATCTGTTGTGGGAGTGGAAGTGACATCCACAATACACGGCACAGATTGCAATACCAGAGTCGTCTTCATGCAGGCTTTAACATCTCTTGTTATTTTTAGGTTCATTTATTTTTGTTTTTGTTTTTGTTTTTTTTGTTTTTTGACTTCTCTGGTTAACATATACACTGCTATAGTATTTACTGATTAAGACCTAAAAGCACTACTGATTTACTTTGTCTATGTTGCAGTATTGATTAGATAATTGTACTTAGGAATGGTTATGCAGCTGCTCTTAGCCGGAGGGCGAGTCCATGGATCTTGTGACACAGTAATCCAATTAACCATTTAGTTACATGCCCATGCATATCCACTCACCAGTTAGTTTCTCCCTCAGTTACTCACAAACACACACACAAACACCCACACATAATGCATACGATAAACTTGAGGATTTGTTCAAAGGTGGCACTGACCTGTTTAATTTGTGAATCCATCCCTAACTTCTAAAGTGAGCCCTTTGCCCTCTTATATGTAACCATTTTTTCACTTGACCAGTCATGACTTGTGTATTTCTAACCCCTTTATTCAATGAAAAAGCAACATTAAGTGGCAAATTAATGTGATGTGCATTTGTTTTGTTTCCACACTAATTTACTGAAGTTTTTTCCTTTAGTTTGTGACTAATCTGTGGACATAGCTCAGTCTAAAGGAATGGTAATGAATTAAACATAGTGCTGGTTTTGAAGGTCACTCTTGAATTTGTATGGGCAGACAGAGGATTTTAGGATAAGGAGTGAAGGCATAGTTGCAGTCACCAAGTACAGTATGAAGCAGGCTGTGGCCTGTTCAGTGTGTAGTTTTTGAATACAGATATTTTTTAATATTGCAGAGTTCTAACAGGGGATCAGAGGACAATGGGGTCGATGAGTACAGTGCACTGGACAGTGGCTTTAAGTTCATTTTCCTCTCTTTGTGGGTGGTGGGGGTGGAGGGCAGCTGTCAGCTTTTACGAGCCTCGTGCCCTGGAAAAAATGAGTTCCAATTCTCTATCCAGAAAAACTCTAATGAGAAGCACACGCAGGAGGTGGGGAGGGGGGATTGGAGGTCGGACGAAGAGGGGAAGGGAAGGAGGGGTGGTTGTCTGTGATGGATGACAGACGAAGGAGCGGAGATGTCTGCTTCTTCTGCATCCTCGCCCTGCCGTGACCCTAGATGCCTCGGAGAAGAGCTGCAAAAAACACGTGCCTCCCTCAGCATTCCTTAGAAAAACTGTGTAAAGTCATGAAAGAGAGACAAAGACAGATGCTAAGATAGAGAGAGTTGAAAAAATACCTGAGGTTGGGCATGGTGCAGCTGCGTCGGTATTTATACATCCAGCACCTGATGAATTAATGAGCCACAACATGCACAGGAAGCCAAGCAGGTTCTATACGGCAACTGTGGTGTGTGTGTGTGTGTGTGTGTGTGTGTGAGTGTGAGTGTGAGTGTGAGTGTGTGGATAAAGAGAGAAAGAAATAGATATTGTAACACAGCCAAAGTGAGGCAGATTGGATCTCAGTGTAAGACTAATTACTCAAAGTTTACACACCACTATCTAAAGTATAAACAGTACTTACAAAGTCATACAGTACACTTCCAGCATAGGTTTATAATAACATATTTAAGTGTGAGCCATGTGGGAAACTTATAAACTGCTTATAAACCAATGTGTGTGTCCATGCATCATTTCTTGCTATTCTCATCTGTGTGTTGGATCACATTTCACAGACACAAGGAGAGACTGTAATATTTCCTCCCTTTATAGCTATATTCCCCCCCAATGCTCTCCAATTTGTCTTTCTCTCGTTCTCCTGGGCATACCACCTGAATGTTGTAAATGTGATTAGAAGCGATGAGTCTCTGTGCCTGGACAGACAGCCAAAGAAAAGGCCGCTGTCTGAAGCAGCGAGCCTGGATTTGGAGAATGGTGTGAAAGGACGGCACAGATCCTCAGTGTGGGGTGGTCTTGAATGGCCTCTGTTATTCCCACATAAAACAGCTTCACAGTGTTTAATATATATTGTATAAATAGACTGCAGCTCTCTTCGTGACTTCCTCACACTTAATAGAGAAGAGCTGTGCTGCTTTCTTTGAGTGACTGTGGCAGAGGTATGGAGTTTGTGGGGGCAATGAAGTGAAGTCCCACCTCTTGTTTCAGACCCTATAGAGCAATGTGGGCCCCTGGAAGGTGTAGAGGCATTGTATGGAGTGGAGCTTAAATTAAATGAATCTGATTAATGTGGCCACTGTAAACAAACAAAAGTAGGAGAGCAAGATTAAATCAGGCAACAGAACATGTAAAGAACTTGCATGGCAAAGCAACAAGCTACTTTGCTCAACCACCTGAAAAAACACCACAAGCTGCAGAAGGATCAATACATAAAAGCCAAGTGGGATGATGTTGTTAACATTAACTTACTGAATGCCCATCCATGTCTAGCTTCAGCTCATCCATAACAGCTACATTTTATAGCTCCCAAAGACGGACTGAAATAATCAGTGCAATCACAATTAATATGGCCAGACGTTATGTGTTCAATTAACCGTGAAAGCAGAGCTCTGTTGTTTTGATTTTGGCTTTTTAAAAAAAGTAGTGGGGCAAACTTAAATCAACAGGGGTGTAGCACAACATGGAGGTGAAAGCAGTGAACCCGCTTTAAAAATATTTGAATAATTTTTACACCTCAACATCATCTAGAATTTTGAAACTGGCAAAACATAGCTCAATCATTACCTGCTCCTTTATGCTAACAAAGTTGATTTTGAACCTCATTCATCTCTTTAGTTGTTAATGTTGTGAATGTTAAAAGTAATTGTATAGAGGGTATTTTCATAATCTTGACGCATATACTTCTTTGCAGGTGAATCCACATATCTGGATGACCACGGACCCCCTGCTCCAAGAGTGAGTATTTCCCTCTATCTCTCAATGTCATCGCCTCGTTTGTCCTGTTTTTCTCTTTTCGTCCTGACCTCTCTGTCTCTGCTGAGCTGCCCTGTGTTTCCGAGCCAGTTCAGTCCAGTCAGGATAAGGGTGAGGTCTGTGTGAAGGAGCTGCATGCAAACTCGCTTTAAATGCCAACTAGACCCAGCTTCAGCGCTACAGTAATGCTCTGAACACAGTCCGCCCTCTCTCACACACACACACACATTGCTGACACAGGGGCCTTGTATTCATCCAGCTGCATGTTTGCATGACTATCTGTCCCCTGTGCTCAGTCTTTCTCTCCCTGCCAACCGCTTTCTTCCTCCATCTGCCCCTTGTTCATTATCTAGTTCTTTAATCAGTCGCTACCTCATTTTCACCTAATTCCTGACCCATTTAATTCCACTTTATCATTTGTACTCTTTTTCAGTGTTGACTTAAAGAGTTATTGTTTTTTGTTTGTTTGTTTTTTTTTTTTTGTTTTTGTTTTTTTTATCTTCATAGCTTTTAGCACATAGCTAACCTGTCACGTTCCAGTTTGGTCACAGGTTTGTTTGTGGCTGATGTGAGCAGAGCAGCTGTTTGGATTCCGTCAGGTCACATGTGGGTTTTGTTTGAGAGTTATGTGTTTACTTTGATAAGCCTGTTCAGGCCACTAAGCCAAAACAGGCAATCACAGTGCTTGTTTCATACAGATAACAGTGAAGTGTTATTTGTATGAAACAAGCTGTGGGGACATTGTTGGAATCTGATACAACTTTCATTTTTCAGGGTAAATCATTATCTTAAACAAACCTTCATTTTTCACTTACAGCACGCTCACAATGTCAATTTACTGTATGCTATTAAACTGTATTCTGTAGCTTTCAGTATATTATAGGGCTTGCTGAAATTTAATGGAAATGAAGTCTAATAAATTTAAATTAGTTTCCATTTCCCATAGAAGATAAAGTGGAGAGAGTAGCAGCTTGCCTATGTCCTGAGGCAACCGATTCAGAATATTTACATTATTATACAAACACAGAAGCTCTGGAATTCATTTTGACATGGAAAAGTGTGATTTTAATGGAGGGGGTAAGTCTCCAAGAAGCAGAGGGGAGTGATAAAGATGAATTCACTCGCAAGTCATTTCATTAGCTTTTGAATAAAATATGTTCTGCTCTAAATGTTGTTTTGTAATTAAAGACGTATGCATGTCGAAAGCAGGCATTATCAAAGAGATGGTTTTGGCATAAACCTAAGTTGATAAAGGGGAAAAAAGTTTGATACACCAAGATCACTTTTGAGTACTACTGGGAGCTCACAGCAATAAGCTTTACAGGCAGCAGCAAGTTTTGTATGTGACTCTTTTGCCCCAGGTTTTGTATTTTAGGCCATGTACAGTACTTGCTGCCCTACCCTAAACCCTACTCTGGGTGTATTCCAGGTTGTAAAAACACCTATCACTTCCTCTGCATGCATTTTAGTTAAGATTAATGTATATTATTAACAGTGAATATTGTTCTAAAAAGATACTAGAAATGAGCATCAATGAAAGACAGGCTATTCAAGGACACAGTGCTCTCTTTAGAGAAGATAAAAATATGAAATTACCAACTACTGAAACTAAATGTGATTTTAGGATGGAATAATGAATAAATAATACAGCAGTATGTATACAATTTAAACTGTATTAGACTACCATTTCTGTGAAAAGGATGATCATCAAGTTTGAATTATTGAGTTATTTTGGTGGTAAAATTCTATTTAAATGCAGGAAATAGCATTCACATAGTTTCAGATTTTATTGCCCCCAGAGATATAACTGAAATGGATCTATCGCTTATTTCTGAAACCCCATGAAGTTCCCTAAGTTTGAAACCAATCAAGTACTCTGTCTCTCCCTCCTTTCACTCTGACTCTATGAAGTTTGACTGCAGCTGTCTTTTGCAACCACAGTAGCCATACTCACTTTACAAACTACATACAGCCCCCATCTGCACCGACTGGGCTGACAGTGATTATACATTAGCCGCTATGGATTGATTCCATATCTGTCGTCATCTCATCTCTCACACAGATGATGCTGATGCCATGTCAGCGGTGAGCACTACATCAACCACATTCACTCATTATCTTCTTGTTGACATCGCACTGCAGTGAGATAGAGCTTCATTTTCAGAAGAGGCCGGTCACATTACAGCACATGTGCGCAGAAGGCTGGGGGTTCTGGTAAATGTAGGGAAAGATCAGAAAATGAGTTGAAAGCTCAACGTATATTAGAGCACATGGAAAAACCACGTAGCTCTCAGAATAGAGTTATGAGTCTTTATGTGTATGGAAGCATGACAAGAATGCCTACAGTTTTACACATGTGCAGGATGTGTTTCTAAATATCATTTTATAGAATGCATTTTCTAACATGTTTTTCCTAATTCTTTAATTACGGTAAATCCAAAACAGAACAGTTTATAGCCAGAGTTGTTCCATCTTAGTTCATACGATAAAGTTCTTAAGGCAGTGCCAAAGGATATGTTTTTCAGAAATATTTTGAAATGTTAAGAAAAGCTAGATACATTTTCATCTGATCTAAAGGGGGAAAAAGTGATAGTGACGTTGAAATGTCTTTGAAGAGTTTTTAAAGAAGTGAGTGGCGTTAGATAAGTTCTGATGATGTGAGCTAACATTTTCCATATTTAATGAAATCAGAGGACAAAACCAAAGACATTTGCACTGAAATATTTTAATGCACAAACTAATGTCCATAAAAGCATGACAGATTATTAGTTATTCAACAAAAGCATTTCGATCTTCATTTGTCACACGCTTATCACATTTCATCAAGTGTAAAACATTAGTGGTGGTTCTGAGGAACTGAAGTCATTTTCTCTCAGCCACTGAAAATCAATTCATCTTAATTCAGAAATACATACTTGGATGGAAACTCAGTTGTCACAGCTACTTAAAGCAGTGAGGCTCCCTCCCTCCCTCTCCCGGTGGGAGTGAAGATGAACGGATATATCATTAATAACAGGAAACACTGAGAATCTCCGCTGTGCCCTGACGGAAACCTAAATGTGCTGTTCTCCACTCAGCGTGGGATGAGCAGTTGACAGCACAGAGCAATGAACCCAGAGTAGGAACTTAACTAAAACCAGCAGAGCATGATTTCCTAAGCAGAGTGCGGGTTAGCAATGGTGTACTGGTGCGGGCTTCCAGGAACTGCAACAGGAAGACGGATGAGTGTGTGTGCGGTGGTCCCGACATGCAGCAAACCGAGACGTGTTCTCAAACTTGCTGTTAGATGACCAAAGGTGGCAGTTAACAGGATTCAGTTCACCCTCTGTGGAGATGGGTGGTCAGGCTGTGAGACGGAACTCGATAATTTATGGATGTTTGTTGAATGTCACGTCTGAAAATGTCTCAAAACACTATGAAGCCTTTGGAGGGTTCTGTGCAAGTGTGTGTTTGTGTGTGTGTGTGTGTGTGTGTGGGCAGGGTGCTAGAAAAAGAATGTAAGAGGAGAGAAAGTGGAAGAGAGAATGTGAGAGAGAGGAAAGGTGCAGGACGACTCATCTCCTCATCGCTTTTATATTGGCTTGCCAGCATCAGAGCTGTAAATACCACAACAACAGCATGACTCTTGGGAGTACGAGCGTCCAGATGAGACACGGTAGAAAACAGCACCGTTACATAATAATTTTTTAAACCGTGGATCGACTATTGACAGAATCCCTTAGTGCCAGACACTGCGAACGTTTCTCACAGCGTGCATCACAAAAACCCAAGCTCTACAGAGTGCAAATGACAATAGCACAAACTGAAAGGTTGCCCTTTCAGTGCTGTCAATGCCGGCGGGAGATTTGGACTTTTGATGGCATCTTTGATGTTTGTCTTGTGTTATACAACACCAGGCTGTTAGAAGTCTGACTCAGTCATTTGTCATCATATCAGTGGGGAACGGTGTCCTGCAAAACACTGCGTGTATTTCATCTGCCTCATTATTGTGATAAGCCGAGAAGTCTGTAGTTACTTGGCAAACGCCGAGGAATGTCAGACTGCTGTCCAAGAGAACCATCTCCTATCTGTTTGAAATCTTTTCCCCAAACTGAGTGAAACTGCAACAACTGACCATTGTTTTTTGTTTGTTTTTGGACACCACCAATATCTTATCTATGAAATGACTTTTATCTATTAGAATGTGAAAAATAATATACGGTTTAAAGACTCAAGCTTAAGCATGTCTGTCAACAAAACTTGTATAAGCTTGTATTAACACCAATTTCGCCTGTGAATTGTTTTTCCAGTACAGAACCCTCCCTACTCCTGGGGCAAATGTACCCATGCATCTTGTTTTCACATTGTGTCAAACCAGTTTCAGACCGTAATGGCTTTCGGTAAAAAGTGCTGTGATTCTGGGGAAAAAACAAACAGGAAGTGGGATCAAGTGAAAATGTTGCAAGTGACTGCGTGTCAACAGACTGATACTTATGTCTTTTGTCCTTGAAGTTTGTCTTCCGAGTAGTTCCTTCTCTTCTTTGCTCTCTCTTTCGTCCCTCTTCACTTTCCATCCTGGTGTTACTTCCTCTGTCTTTCCACTGGATTCTGGCGAACATTCAGAGAGGCCCTCACTGTTTTTGCTGAGCCCGTTCATGGGTAGGACTGCTGCTTATGGAGCAGACAGGACGAAATCAGTCAGAGTGTGTGTGTGTGTGTGTGTGTGTGTGTGTGTGTGTGTGTGTGTGTGTGTGGGGCCATGCTGCGTTCTGTGGTGTGGAAACAACTGTCTGCAGCAGCAGGGCTACAGAGCACTGAAATTAGCTAAAGATGAGTAATAATTTCATGTCACAGTGGAGAGAGACACAGTAGACACACAATAGAGACACAATAAGCCTTTCAGTCACTCACTCACCTAGTAAAACTATCCCAATTGTTCATAAACTAGCCACCCCATGAGCCGGTGAACTCTTTCATTCAGTCAGTCAGACTGTTTTCCAAACACACAGTCTCTCAGATATCCAGACCCCCCCCCCGCCTCGGGAAAAGTACAATCACCCTTCCAGACTGGGAATGCTGACAAGAATTTATCAGGGCTGCATTTTCCCCCATCAGGTTTAAAAGAAGGCTTCACTTGAAGAGAAGAGGGAAAGGGGTATTCAAGGTAACAACAGACAGAAGTGATCTGTCTTTTTTTTGAGCTAGATCTCTATCACTTTTTAGTGAAATCTTCCAGATGTCCTTTAAGCGACATGTCTTCCTTGCTCCTATTCTTCCTTTAATTCCTTTAACTGGCCCTCATTTTCTGTCACTCTTGTTCCCTCTGGTAAATTTCTCTTGGATAGTCTTCATTCTTAATGGGCCTCTTGTGTAAACCTCATGGACCCTTTGGGATAATTGCCACATTAGAGCATTCTTGCTGCCCTTGTGCTAAAGTAAGTGTCATGTTGAATACTTAAGTCAGTCCCAACTTCTCCTTACAAGCAGAGATTTACCATAATAAATCTGTTTTTACACACTGGCATCCACTGTATTTTAGGGTTTGAGTCATGGCTGAGCTACTTGTTTAATTGGTGACTCATGAAGTGTGTGTGCATGCTGCAGCTTGTGTGTGATAAGACCCTCAAAGGTTGCATCACTATCACTTTGCAGAGAAGTCAGCAGAGTCTCTGACTCATGGAGTTCAGTGGAGGAATAAGCGTATGAGCAGAGAAGATGAAAGCATGCATGTGTGTGTTTTGTTAGCTGAAAGAGAATATGTCGAAGGCTCCGTTGAGTCCAGCTCCAGGGGGAGAGTAGATGTGAGAAAAAGAGGCAATAACATTTGATGAATTTCCTCCTTTACCACCAGATTTGGTGTTCAGAACAGTACTGGTGCTCAAAAACATGCGCTGTAACTACAACATGTATCTATAAAATTTGTTCAATTCAGTTCTCACTCCATTTTCGTTCTTTTTCACTTCATCTGTGTGTGTGTGTTTGTTTTTGTAGGTGCTCCCGTTCCCCAGCCAGGTGGTTTATAACCGTGTGGGGAAGTGTGGCAGCCGGACAGTGGTCATCTTACTGAGGTTACTGGCTGAGAAACACCAGTTCAACCTGGTCTCCTCTGACATCCACAATAAAACACGCCTCACGAAACATGAACAGGTAAGATAAACAAGATGATGCAGTGGCTGGTTTTAAATGTTCAATCAAAGTGGGAGTAAGGTCATTCTTATGATATTTTGTCATTAATCTGTGGTGTGACATGTAAATGAGCAAATCCCTGATACACTTACAGTTAGTTCAATAGAAAACTGCCACTTACATTTACATTCATATATGGCCGAGGTAACAGAAGAGAAATCAAAAAATGAACCTATTTTCTGGGAGCCTGTGGGACCTGGTCACTGTCAGATTCCAGGTTCCAACACTTCATGCATCATAATTTCTACATATAATAAAGTTCAGCCAGGCCCACACCCAGATTCAAAGCAGCTGACTTGTCAAGTCCTTAGAGAAACAAGGTAGTGTCCCAGCTGAAGGTAACACTTAGTGTATGTGGGGAAAAAACTTAATTGATTTCTATTGTGCACTTAACTATGCGGTCACAGTGAACAAAACAGCAGCAGGCGTTCATTCTGTGTTTGTCTTTCATTCAATGTGGGAAAAAAAGGCTGAAGGATGGAGAATCTTCTTTTATTATTTCCTGGAATATCTCAAGGACATGAGTGTTGGCTTTACAGAGGGAAAACTGTTTTCATTTAAAAAACCGCAGCATTTTGAGACACTAAGAAGCGCTGGCCTGTGCCATTGGGAATGCCAGTGCAAATGCTAATGCACATAAAGCATATCTAAATGGCACTGATTTTAGCAATTGAACACACATAACCTTTCTCTTCTGACTGTTTCCACCAACCCCAGAGATGTTTTATTTTCCTACAATAAAGAAATAAATAATGTATACAAATGATTTTCCAGCTACATTTGGAACCGATTCATTGGGCACTGTGTGTTTTGATGCAAACTTTAGCTCCTACATTTGCTGCACCACAGTGTAACAATACTCTGTTACAAGTAAATGTTGTGGATTCCAAATTAATTTGCCTGTAGGTAGAGGTTCAGTATTGTTATATTTTATAAGTTACATTTTTATATGGTATAGTAATCTCCTCAGCACAGTCCTTTTTTCCTATGAATATTTTGTGTTTTTGTGTTTTATTTCCTGTGCAAAGGAATTCTGAACTCTAAACCATATGGCACTGGATTGTTAATACTGATATTTTGGCACTGATGCAGCTTTTTAATGTTATAGTTTGTCAAGGAAACATGGTTTTAACTACTGTTTATACTGTTAGTGTGTTTAATCTTTAACTGTTCATTACATAAAACGTAAAACTACTGTTCGTTAAAATTTATTTTAAAAAGTAAAAATAGCTGAAAATCTTATTATTAGAATAGAAATACAATGTTATCCTCTGAAATGTAGTGAAATACATGTATAATATCTGTCCCTCAAAACTGTGCTTAAATACAGTGACTTGATCTCTGACACTCCCTGACAGGAGAATCTCCCAGCTGAGGTCAATGATTTACAGTAGAACTGACTGCAGAAATATTTAGATTCCTAAGAGCCAACGTAAAACCAAGCTTCCTCATATATACTTCTGTCAATGACATTTCCCATTAACACAACGCCCTCTTTAGTCATCTGGGTGAGAAAGTGACTTAATAACTGTGTGTTTGTGTGAGATCACAGCGATGCGTTTGCAGCGATGACTCACACCCTGACATGACGGTATTGACAGCATCCTCTTGGAAATAAGCTGCTGTTATCCATTTGTGAATACTCAGCAGTTGCTAAATATGTATAACCATTACTGACCGATTTGATGTAAATGTTGAAAGTCAATATTGGAACAGCTACTTGTTTACCCATTCATCACACCCTGAAATGCTGGCTGCACACACAGTGGCAGAACACCATTAGACTCATTAATGTTCTGGACATAAAACATCTCTGTGAATGGTCTCAGGCAGTACCCCTCAGAGAGAGAGCGTGTGCATTCCAGTGTCTGTGCAAGGAGAGGTGGTGGTGGGGGGGGGCTGTCTGTTTAAGAGTGTGTGTCTGTGCTCATGTTTGCGTGCGATTCTGTAAAAGTGTGTCGCTGTCTTTGTGTGTTTATTTGCGTGTAGTTCTGTGTGTGTTGACTTATGCAGATCCAAATGCACGTCGCCTAAGTTTAGAGATGCTGGTCTCATCAGTTGTGGTTCTGGCTCAGGAGTGCAGTTTTTGGACCATCTTCCTGCTGGCTCTCCCAGTAGTCCGCTAATGGGTTTGCCCAGGGTTGATGCCTTGTTCGTGGGTTGCCAAAAAGTGAAGGTGCCTTATTCGTCTGGAACTTTGCAGAGCTTTCTACAGATTTTAAGCATATAGTGACCTATCTGTCCCTTTCAGTACCGGGGAGGGAGGTGGGGGGAGGCTTAGCAGGAGAGAAGATGTTTCCTGGAAAAAAACAAAAAACAAAAAACAAAAAAACAACTTAAAAAACTTCCAAAAACAGAAAGACAGCATATTTATTGTGTGTATGTCTGCATTACTGTGGGATCACATTTCCTCCCTCTTACTGTACCAAAAATGTAAACCAGTGGACAGATGCTCTGCAGCCACGAACTTTGTGTATCTACATCCGCCGCAAATACACAAACAACAAGAAGTGTCTGGTCTCCGTACAAGCAAAGACTATAAATAGTTATTCCCTAGTATCATCTCGACAGCTACACTCAAAGGAAAAGTTTGCTTTTTGTCACTTGCCAAAAACTGGATTGGACTGGGTGCTAGAGGAGGTTGAAATTTTCTTATAAAGTGGCTGCTAAAACTTTTATTTCAAAATTGTACCATTTTTTAAAATTGAGGATATTCATTTTGGTTCAAAATGCTCACTTCTTGTGTTCAAGGACTCTTGAAGCAGTTACATACATTATGTATGGGCAGTTGCTGTAATATCTGGAATGATCCTCAACATTAATTTTTGCACGTGAGATGGAGAGACATGTGGTTTTGGCTCTTCCTCTGTTTCCCTTGATGAGCCCTGTGAGGACGCCACGGGGGCTCAGGAAGGAGGGGGGTTGGGGTTGGGAGGGGGGTTTGCAGGTATGCCTGGAATCTCAGACTGTCCTCCACTTTCCCTCAGTCTCCCTGCAGCTCTCTGGGGTAAGAGGGGTGGGGGGGTCTGGCCAGACAGACCAGAGGGGTGGATCAGAAAACACACACACACACACTAACTCAGCAAATGTGCCAAATGTGTTCAGGGTCTGCACATCAACCTGGGTGTGGGGGAGGGGACAACAGGGGTTAGCACTGGGCTAATTGGTCTGGACTAATGGTCAAGGGGGAGCAGTTTGCTCAAAATAAACTTGTTTTTACAGCAGGATTGAAAATGAATTAATAGAGACAGAGAGTGTAGGAGAGTTGAGGAGGGACCCAGATTGGTGAAATGAATTCTACAGCACTAATGAAAGTTTTAAAATGTATACTTTGTAGCAGGAGACATCTGCAGAAAGTGGAAGCAGAGAGAGTGGAAATGTACTGAGTTTATAGAGAGGAGGGAGGGTGCGAAGCCCAAATCTGACTGGGGCCTCAGATTAACTACCCTGTGTACATAAACAAGTATACATATTACTGTTCCTATCCAAATAGTCTTGCTATGACGTAACAGGTGCCTATACATAGTTTATAAGAACAGCACATTCAAACAGCTGATCAGTGCTGTTTGCCAGAGAGGTCTCTATATAAAGAGTGATTGAATCTGTAAAGACGGGACAGGACAGAATATCACCTTTATGGCAGAAATCAGGCAGAAACTGTCCTCATTTGTTTTACAGAAAGATTGACAGCATCAAGAAAGATTTTATGGTGCTTACAGTAGTAATCTGTGATTTGAGAAATAGTGGAGACCTGGTATTAGAAGTTGCTGTCCATAAGTGACACTTTCAGCTTTGAATTTTCCTTCTTTTTTATGATTTATGCTTAACCATCAAGAGCCATGCAAATTGGAAAGAAGAAACATTGTCTCACGTCTGTTGGTTTGTGTAAAGAAGAGCCACTTTTCCAAACTTTGCAAACAGTCCTTCTGTTTGGCACATTCACCTTGCTGCTGCCTGGCTTCTCTAAAATAACCAGACTCTACCAGAGTAGATTCTGTTGCCAGTGAATGCTTTATTAATAGTGTTTTGGCTCATCGGCCAGGTACACCCAGCTGCTCTGCTGAATCTCCCCTGGAAGCAAGGATGGGAGGCAGTTGTCAGGCACTCACTTAGAAATGATCCAGTTACAGTTGTCCCCTGTGATGCATAATTCACATACAGGTTCATCTGCTATTTTTCCAATTGTAGAGAGTTTTTAAGCATGCCTAGGTGGTGATCTCTTCCGCTCTTACAGCTTTGGAGAGGTTTGTTGAATATGGCCAGTTTAATGTGTAGCGCTGTGCACGAGCAGTGGAGGAGGTTCTGAGTGGTCTGACCACCACTGTCAGTGTCCACTTCTGTCTGCCTGCAGCACAGAGCTTAGGATGCTGGGGCATAGGATGAACCAAACTGGACCATTACATATTCTTACTGGCAGAAGAAGCAGCTGGCAATAACATGAGTCATGGCGGTAGCAGCGGCACGTGGCTGTCTACACTCTCCCTGGACCAGCAGTAGAGTTAGCTGGGACAAGGACAAGGAATAATTCATTCTGAATTGGGTTGATAAAAAGGGAAATTTAACTTAACATGAAAAAAGAGGAATGGTTTTCATGAGATATACAAACTTGAGGAATACTTGGTCCTCTAGTTAAACTCTTGATGAATTCATGGACTGGTTCCTTGCCCATTACCCCTGTGGGCATTCCCAAAAGTCCTGAGATGTCTGACACTTCCAACACTTTATCTGTATTCGTCTGGCAGCAACGCATCTGCATTTTCAGTTTAATAAGTCAGCTTTTTAAATATCCAGATGTCTCCCAGAGGTTCTGATGGGAAAAAATCCACCCAGTTTCACAAATCAAGAGTTAGTTGATACATTGCAGATTGTCTTAAGAAACTGAGTAGTAGTTACAATATGTATATGATAATAAATCTCAGTGGACTACCTTAAAAGAGCTCTTATATTACTGCATAAACTTGTTGCTTAAATGTATTGTCAAGTTCACGACCAACCAGCTATGACTTTATTCTC
Source organism: Lates calcarifer (assembly GCF_001640805.2). Lineage (NCBI taxonomy): Eukaryota > Metazoa > Chordata > Actinopteri > Centropomidae > Lates > Lates calcarifer. The sequence goes on from NC_066839.1 coordinate 10,762,037, forward strand.
TGTTTTTGTTATTTTAGAATTAGACACACTGTTTGCACCACTGGTGCAGAGACATAACTTGCATATGAACTAATTTCATACTGTACATGTGTGACTAAGATAACCGGGGTCTCACATACAGAATTATTCCATTATGGAGCTATTTATGTGAGGAATAACGCAGAATTAGGTTTCTGTTGCTTGGCCTTCACTCAAAGAGCTAATGCCAGGGATCTGTGCAGCACTGTATAAGGAACTACTGTGATATCTCATGTTTGTTTTGGCTACTGTTAGCCTGTCTCTCCATGCAGACCAGGAAAGCCTTTGGGAAGTTTTTTTTCTGCAGAAGAAGAAGAAACTTGAAATAACAGATTCAGAAATGTTGGCTTTCCTCTGTGAATGAACAAAACAATAATATTACTTCATGAAGTTGTGCAGTCATGGCAGAGACTGAAACTGTGGTGAGGTCAGTCTGGAGTGGAGGATTATGCAAATCAAATCAAGGTGGACCTACAGCCACATAAACCTACTGCCAAAGTACATTTTATTCGTGGTTACGTGCTCGTTTCAAAAATTCAGCCCCTTGGGATCTATATTCTTGTTTCCATTCAACAATACCTGAGGATGCTCTTTGTTTTTTCTTTGTATTTAGTTTATTAGGAAGCCCCAGTCAATGAAAGGTACATCCAGTTTCTTTCTAAAGTCTTGCATATGCTTTTTGTTATGTACTATTAATAACTTTGATTTCCACCCTGACTTCATACACTGGCAATTAGGATTGGATCTCCACTCATCTCAGTTGATTACCCCTGTTTATGGCAGGTACTGTTGTACACCCCTTAATTGTGTGTTTGTGTGTGTTTTCAGGTGGACCTCATGAAGAACATCAGTAATATCCCTCAGCCATTCCTCTATACACGGCATGTTCACTTCCTCAACTTTACCAGGTACAGGAAATACATTATCTCTTAGTTTTGTTTCCTACCACATGTTGGCTCAGATGGGCAGCAAGTGTTAACTTGTATGTTTGATTTGTCCTCGCCAGGTTCAGGATAGAGCAGCCTGTCTACATCAACATTATCCGGGATCCCATCAATCGGTTCCTCTCCAACTACTTCTTCCGTCGCTTTGGTGACTGGAGGGGCGAGCAGAACCACCTCATCCGCACCCCAGGGATGAAAGACGATGAGCGATACCTGGTGAGAGCTTTGTTTCCAAGCATCAGTTGATTAATGTCTCTGCCTTTTTAAAAAGGGAGCTGTTCACTGAAGCATAAATTTGAGATTTACACACTTTAAGTTGTATGTCATGTTGATATAGAGAGTGTGTATGTGTATTGTGGAATAAATCACTGTCTGATTTTGGGTGTTTTTCACAGAGTAGATACATTTCTCATTTGATGAAATTATGCATAGATACAAAACACATTTTTTAGTCACAGATTATCTGGATGGTGGAATGTGAAGTGCACCACTTTTCATTAAGGGGAATGATTTATGTCTCTTTGCTGGACTCTAACACAAAGTGCATTCACATGTCCTTGCAGGCACATGGGACTTGTTGATTGATTAGCTGTAGTTTTGTGGCCAAAGCTTTGCATCTGCCTTGGAATTTGGAAAAAGGTTGGATTGGGAGGAATTAATTATCTGTGGTTTGGGCAAGCATCAATCACAGGCTTTCAAATCACCTTTTTTTCTTTCCATACAAAGCTGCGTATCACTCACCATAACTTTGCCTTATGTTTGTGATAAAGAGAATTGACAGGGTCCCACCACATGTGAAAAATGATGACTAGATATACTTTGTCGTAAGTGTCATTGTGTTCTCTCTCTCTCTTTTTTTTTAAACAGTTCTTTAAAAAATGATTTGAAATATTAATTAAAATAGATTATTGACTTTTAAAGACATTTTGTTCCACTTAGAAATGTTGAGGGTTGTATTTTGAGCAAAACACTAAAATAGTGAGGCCCTAACTATAAACAAATACACAGCACTTGTAATTAAACTACAGCTGTAAACTGTGGCTTTTGAGGAGGCACCGCATTTGGTTACTATGTTGTTGTGATCCCAAGAGAACCAATGGAAGAAACTTTAGAACAATATTATTTAAAGAGTCAAGCAAGCACTGAATCTTTTAGCTTTCTTCCCCTCTATCTGCCTTTCATCTCAGTCCCAGCGCCGACAAGCCCATTTACTCTCGTATGGACATTAGCTAAATCAATGCCATGGATGTTTATGGTTTGAAATACTAATGCGTTTGCAGTATTTGATGGAGCTGCACAGTTACTTTATGACTGAGTCACCGGCTTGCCAATAACAGTGCTTTAAATTTGTATCTGTTTTGGATCCAGGCCAGCTGGTTTCATAACCTAAAGCTCAGTTACGACATGAATTGAAATGTCATGTACTAATTTCTTATTCTAGTATGACATTGATGTACATTATAATTATAGAGGCATATATACTAAGGTGTATTTGTAGCACAGAGCCATAGTAATGATACACTGTATGATCTTCCACAAAAAACCATACAATCCTAAAGACATACAGTGTTTTCTGCTTCCATTCAGTCATTAAATAACTGATAAATAGTAAATCCTGTGTCAGCCAGACCAATATGTTTCATGTGTTTGTGATCTCAGTTTGTTGTTGTCTTGAGACAAACATCAACTTCCTAAATGCTAATATATAAGTAAAAGAACATTTCTTCACTACAGAAATATATTAAAACCACATTCTGTTCTCTTTGAAGATGTTCCACAAGTAGTGTTGCTGGAGGGAAAAAGGCAAATTTTAAGGCCACGACAGCCTGATGCAAACCCATTATTTAAATCTGATTATGATTCCAATTAGAGACCTGATTTAGTATAACCACATCAGAAACTTGGTATCCTACATCTACATCTGCCTTGCAGAGTTGTTTACCCCTGTAGCATCATACTAAAGGCGATGCATCTCAACTTTTACAGTACATGCCATTTGGAGGCGCACTTTAATTTTCAAGTTGCCATTTTTTGATCTCTGAGTTTCACACTGTGGAGGAGTATAAGTATAAGGAGTATAATTGAGTATAAGGTCGCACAGTACAGGTAACAGTGAAGTGATGGGTCTTGTATAGGACTGGAATTCCCCTTAAGTAAGACAAAGGGCTACATTTGGAAATTATTGTAACACTAAAAAAGGTCAAAACAATGGTTCTATAAATATCTGGTCTATATTTAATGGCAAATCAATATCCAGGTACACACACAGATACTCCAAGTCAGTCCTTCCATATCTGCAGCCATACTCAGGCTAACAGGAGGAGTGAATGTCATTCTGGCTTGAGTCTGACTGGGTGTAATTAAGTATTGCACTGCTTTCCCTGGAGTTTTGGACCATGTGAGTTGAGTTATTAAAGTATGCAGACCACGGGGGCCCCTTGCTACAGTTAAAGGGGAGGGTGAGGCTATGTTGCTGTAGACTCGCTTACCTGTGTGTGTGCTTTTGTGTGTGTGTTTGCGTGCGTGCGTGTATGTGTGTTCACACTCCTGTACTTATGAGGACCAAATGCTTTAGACGGGGATAAAATTGACTAAAAGCTTCCGAAGTAATAACATTTTGTTGGTGCTCACTTCTGTGTTTTAAGATTGTTTACATAGTTAGAAAACAGGATGTGACCCCCTTGAATCAGTCTAGTGTATCACAACTCTTGCCTTCTTCCCCATCATATCTAGAACTGAGATTTTGTTACATACCAAATGCATAGACATCATGTTATGTATTGGCGTTGTTTCTCTTAGATGGCACCTTCTTCGAAAAGACATGTCTTCATTTCTTGATTTGCTTTGCTTTCTCATCTCACTGCTTTACATTGCTGTTGTTGGTATTACTTCTTTGTACTTACTGTGCTCAACGCAACAACATCAACAACCTAGCTTACCTAATCAGCAAAATAGCTTGCACTTAGGTGCTAAATCATATCTAGAAAGAGTGGCTGCAAGTATGTGCCACCCTAACATTTGTATAGCTATACAGTGGCTTGTCTAAATTCACCCTTTTTTTTTAACCTAAAGTATAAAAAAAGGGTGAATTTAGGAATAAGCATATAGAATCACAGACAAACACAAGCTGATTTGTAGTGTAAATATTAATCAGTTTAATTTGAAATATCTACAAATTATACCTTTCATGTAGATTTTAAGATTAGGTTTAAGGGTTAAGAGTGGAGAGAGTTGAGCCCTCAGCTTCTGTGAGCTGTTGTGTGGGAAGCAGCTGTTCACATGCATTCAAGGGATGGAGAGGGTTAGTGGGATACTCTCCATCAGACAGATCAGCAGCCTAAAGCAGCAAGACTGCAGCACTGATTCTCAGCAACAGTTTTACATAATAGGAATTTATTTGATTGAATGTTAATATCTAAAATGAGGCTTAATAGAGATTTTTAAAGTTTCAGTGTCTTGTGTCGAGAGTTTAGGTCCAGATTTTGTCCCCACGAGATGAATGTCCCCACAAGTATAGCATTTCAGATACATGTGTGTGAATCAGCATGAGTGCCCTGCTATGTCAACATTCAGAGTTCAGACTAGTCTTGGATTATATCCCCTGCCTGGTGTGCATTAGCCCTGCTTGCCCTGCGCTGGGTGGATATGAGAGGTGTCAATGAAAGAACACTGTCAGTTTGCTAGCTGGGGCCGAGAGAACCTGATGCACGTGTTACTGAGACATTCCTGTGGTCGGCTTGGATTTTCCGTCAGTCCCCACACCCCTTTTTACACACACATACACTACACTATACAGAGGCAAAGGCATGGACACTTGAGTGCAAAGAGTACTAAGTATACACACATACAGGACTGAGGATATGCATGGACTGTCAGTTAAGACTGAGATTATTTTTATTTGAGAATGAAATGGGTTTAAAAGCCAACTCGCATAGATCTGGTCAGATTATTTAAGGCGCTGTATAGAATTAACTGTATATTTATTTGCCTTACTACCAAGAACAATGTGTGCCCTACCAAATACAATGTGAATATGCTTGCAAAATATCCATGAGGTAATTCAGTGCCTCTGCTGAACTCAAAGACCACGGATTAGTTCTCACAGTTTGAAAATACTGGTCCGATCAGGTGAGAATTCCACGGCATGTGAAAATCATCTGCTCTTAGTTAATATGACATTTACAATGACATACATGCACTCAAACAAATATGTGGACACAAAATGATACAGGCTTTACTGGCATCAGCCATGCCCTAGCATGTCTTGACATTAGAAACACCAAGGTGGTGTATCTGTCACAGGGTTGATTGCCTAAGGTGCAACCGACATGAGGTTGACTCGTCACACCTATTGATGTTGACAAAACAAGCAGCCTACATGTTTTCCTTTGTTTTTCTCTTGTAGGACACAGAAAAATATCTTCATGCCATTTTTGTTTGGATTTTCTGTAAAGCAGTTACAATCAGTATTTTTATATTAACAATGGGTCATGTGACTGTAAGGTTATCCAACTAGGAGTTGGTGGAGACATATAAAAAGAGCTAAAACGACAGAGTGAATGTTGTACTTAAATTCATCAAGTGGTCAGAAATGCGACTCCAAGTGAATGATGGATTGTTGTTCAAAAGACCAACTTCAAAGATGAGAATATGTCAGTGTTGTGTTTACAGCTTGTTTTCCACTGCCCCCAAGTGGCAAAGAAAATTGATATTGCAGGTTTAAATATGATTTAACTGAGGTCTTCTGCTCCCATGCTCCCTGATGGATACTCAAGTCAGACTGTCCCATGGGAAAGCTTTACATCATCAATTACTACTGATTTAATTCATGCACACAGTCCATTCAGCGAAACGAGAGGCCGTTGTAGAGATTAGGGCCTATTTTGCTGCAGTGTGTTTGACTGCTCAGTTGGCTTAATCCACAGCGAGAATAGGAACAATGAGCCCGAGTGTGCACACGGGAGTTCTCTTCGAAATACTAATGTGGCTTTCTAAAGAGAGTGCATATTGTCTGTCCACCATGTGTGTGCGTTATTTGATTGGGCATAGTTGTATATAAATGAATTGTGGCTGGATTCCCAGAGGTCCCCTAAATGTTGAGGCATGAGGGCCCTGTATCAAGTGTTGGAGCAAAGCGGAGGAGGGACTTCCTGGCAGTGAGCCATGTGTGTCGGGGAATGGCGTCACACGTGTCACTTCCTGTCCACCTTTCTCTGTTTCTTTGACTCTGGCTGTCACTAGTTTTTCTTTTTCACAATTTCTGTTTTTTATTTGGCTTGTAGTGATTTTCTTGGTAGCTTTTGTGATGTGCTGCATTAGGTTAAGAAAGAAAAAGAAAAAGTCTCACGGAGTCCAGTGTCTGTTTATTAGCATGGCAAGTTAAGAGTTTGTATGTGTGAAATGTACTGTAACTGTTGCATTTGAGTTCAAGTTAGTTCAAGTATCAACTGTAACTTGATTTTCTTTTGAAATCTCTGCATGTGTTTTATAGTTTTTCACACAGAATATGCTGCCAAAATCTATTTTTTTCCCTTTGAGAAAATGTAACACTCATCACAAAGAGGAGACTGTAGATTTCAGGTCAGGAGATGTTCTCATAATTGATAACACTGGATGTACTGACACGGACTGTTCTTTGAATAATGAAACACAAGAAGAACAACAAATGGCTCTTGAAATTATGAATCAAAGAAAAGCAGGGCAAACTTATCGCAAGTCCGGACACAACCCGTATACTAACAATAGCACAATGCTGCGCTGTTTTCTAAAGGTTCCTCTGGGGTTTTGTTGTGGTTTCTTTGAAGAGCTTTCCAGTGGTTTGCTTCACTGATCACCAATAAGTCCTGTTCCCAGTGCATAGTGCAGCTCAGAGTAGACAGTCATAAAGTTCAAACAAACCCTGCAGCCACTCGGTGAATCAGAGACAGAGTTGTACTACAGTGTTCAGCTGCAAGGAAAAAATAACTGACCAAGTGCGTAATTTATGTCATCCCAGCTTATGTATAGACTTCTGTGAAAGCCCTCACACTCATGCTGTCATTGCTACCCCAGGAGAAGCTTGAGTGAAATCGAGATGTATAATTTAGATTTATGATATCAGTGTCTCAGAACAAAACTGGCATCAAAATAATCTTGAAAAACTGATCAAAGGCTAACTTTAACTTAGATCTGTTTAGCCATCTGAAAGGCACACAATCCAAGCTAATACATGCTCGTATACATGTGGTTTCTTCCATGTTTACGCCCCTGTCAGTGAGGTGATTTTCACAGCTCAGTCACCTGGTTCCCCAGTGTTTGCTTGCAGGCCCCTCACATCTCACCCTGAGAAGCAGTCTGTGTCCTCTGGGAAGGTCTGGGCCTCTGGTCCTATTCTGACTCAACTTAATCTCTGTGATGGACCATGTTGGCCTCAGTGTTGGCTTTGACAAATTGCTCTGTTTAAATCAGCCGTTACCGACTTATCAGCGCATAAATCTAAAGGGCAAGCTTTGACGTAATCATTACACTTTCAATTCGCTGCCACTTTCAGATCCTATTCGCTTTCGTACGTAGGCCTATCAACGTCTTTTGCCTCATGCATGTAGCCTGGTGCTACTGCATGCGTGCGTATATGAGCACAAGCATGTGGCGTTTCTGTGTGTGTGCATGTGTGTCTGTGCGTGTTTGTGTGTGTGAGTCATGCCTCGTGGAGTGTTTTGTTGCTCAGGACTTGTTGCCATCCATAAGGCTTACGTCACCTGACATGGATTTGACTGCTGGTTCCACAGCACTCAGCGGCTGGCCAGCTTCACTCCTGCATGTGTGTTTTTAATCTTTCCTTCTGTGTTTTTTTCCCCTTTCATTATTTAATGGCTACCACATTCAGACAAAGTTCACAACTCTGATCACATCACTTTAGTTTTGACTTCTATTAAGTGTTTTTTTCCCCAGTTGAATCCATACATCACTCTGTCTTCTTGTTTGGAATCCCAGCCTCTGAGAGCAGCTGAGGTGAAGAGACAGGCTTATCTTTGTGCACAGGATGTTGTTAGGCAAAGCACTTTGACCACTCAGATGATACTATCAAGAAGTCTGAGTTCACAGAAGTACTAGTGAAGTGCTCCCTCTAGTGGCAGAGGCAAATCATTACAATTCTTCTGAGATATTTCCTTGTGATTGGAAAGAGAACTCTAAAGGAAGGCGGGATATATAATTTAATGGATTTTTATCTGCTTTCAGGATATCAATGTTTGCATTCTAGAGAACTACCCTGAGTGCTCCAACCCCAGAGTTTTCTACATCATTCCCTATTTCTGTGGACAGCATCCTCAATGCAGGTATCTACACACTCCTACGTGGCATGCTAGCATTCTGCTCTTTGAGAAACTGGTGATATTTTATTTCTTGTCTTGTAAGGCTTCTGTTGAGTTTTCTGTCTCACTCTCATTGTTCTTCTTTCCATACTAGGGAGCCGGGAGTATGGGCCTTAGAGAGGGCCAAACAAAATGTGTTGGAGAACTACCTCCTTGTGGGTATCCTGGAGGAGCTGGAGGATGTTCTTCTCCTGTTGGAGAGGCTCTTACCTCATTACTTTACTGGAGTACTCAACATTTACAAGAGCCCTGGTACACTTGTGTTCCAAAATGCCTTTTTGTTGAAAAATCCCATTTGTAGCTGCTGTTCCCTTTCAAAACTGAAGTTTAGGCACCTGTATTTTTATGTTCTTTTCTGATTCTTTAACTGGATGCATGCAACTGACTTCCTCTTGTTGTGTGTGTGTGTGTGTGTGTGTGTGTGTGTGTGTGTGTGTGTGTGTTTTTTTTTTTTTTTTCATCATCTTACAGACTACAGAAAGATGGGGAACATGACCGGCACAGTGCGTAAACACACACCCACCCTGGAGGCCCTGCAGGTGCTGTACCACCGCATGCGCTATGAGTACGAGTTCTACAACTTCATCCGTGACCAGTTCCACCTAATGAAGAAAAAAATTGGCCTCAAGTCTGTCTCCCAACCTCCTGCCTACTCACCCGCTTTCCTGCGGGAGCTGTCCCTCCGAACCCCGGAGCCTCTAGATGAAGACGAGGAGCTGGACACAGACCTGGAGGATGCCAACAGCTGGCTGGTTCATCCCTAAGGGCTGTTTGATGAACCGTGTATGTAGCCAAAGAAAAGCTGATTGGCTAGAATTGGCTGGAGATAGCTGGAGGCAGCCTGAAGGCAAAGGGGGAGCATTCCCCGTCTTTCAGCAACCCCTAGAAAAGTGAGGTGTGTTCAGGGGGTGTGCGGATCCTGACGCTCGTGCTTTCACAAGCTCTGTTTTCCATCTGCAATAGACTCCTATCATGACAGGCTCAGTGCTGAGGACTATAGGGTTGAGTTATTGGGAGGACAAAATGCTCTATTTAAAAATTGACCAAGGACAATGGGAAGTAATGTTAAGCTAATTTTGCTTGACTCAAATTTTGTTTTAACTTGAGCTTGTTTTGGGTTTGTTTATGTACAAAGAAAAAAAACCTATCATTGCTGTAATCTCCAGGAGAGATCAGCACAAGATTAATGTGTTGAGAAATATTCTAAATGTTGGTCGCTGGGATGTTTACTGTATGAGTGGACTTCAGAGACATTGCCCAAGACATTGCTATGACAGGATTAGTGTCCTAAAAGCTGGAATGGAAATGGTGTCCACAAATAAAAAAAAAGTGCCAAAAGTCTTGTATGTATATTAGTCATCCAGGACTGTTCTAAGTGCCAAACCTTGCTAAGAGTTCCAGTAAGTGCGTGAGAGGAACCTCTGTGCATAGCTAGTGCAATTGTGTGACATAGTCAAGTCAGTTGTTATAGTTTTGGTTTCTAACATTCTGTTTACTTTGTTTAATTAGGTATAAATGAGGGTTAAATAGTAAGCACTCGATTATGAATTCAGAGAATTCCAACAATGTGTGCATGAATGAATGACTTTGACCAGACCAGCAGTGTATTTTAGCATAGATTCAATACTTGGGACAGGTCATTAGTTGAGAATGTAGGCAAATAAAAATAACACTAAAAAGCATTTATGGGGCGCAGTTAGTTTAATCTAAAGTTTAAAAGATTGAGTTTGCCAAATACCAGTGTTTCTACTGCAATGCATTATAAAACTGTATAAATATACTGCACTTTTTCTGAGGTGACTCCTGAAATTCTGCAGCAAAATTAGGGGTTTGGTCAAAAAACTGGATACTAATTTGTCTTTAATTTCAAGTAGGATTATCTTACTGTTTGAGCGTGCATTATGGTCTGTTTTCTCTCTCAGAAGATTATCATGAAAGTGTGTGAAGTGTTACTGATCCCAGCTAACACTAATTTCTAATTCTCTAGCAGGTATTCAGAGTGCATGTTTCTCATCACTCATGCAAAAACAAAATCATGCAGAGAACAGTAACCATAAGCTAATATGTGACTGTCATCTACGTATTTCACTTTACCATCCTAATCTCCATTGTTTGTACCTTTTAGTTGTCCTGGTTTGTGTTCAGTGTTTCCTTTTTTGCCAGTTTAATTTATTATTTTGTATTCATTTGCATTCCAGATAAGATTCTCAGGAAGGAAAAAAAGTTTAATAACTTGATGATTTGTATTTTGGTTTTTGGTGGCTATGAACCTATTCTTGGCATTTTAAGGATGTCTAGGATAGGTTTATATCAACAGCTGAAAACTGGTTAACAATAATTAATGCAGTCCATCATTTTACAGCCTTCAAAATAAATGTCCTCTTAACTATTGCAGCTAATGTCTTGGATTTACTTTAAGACAGTTTGTTTCTGAAAATGTGTGTTCGGCCTAAAATGTGACTGTAACTTTCTTAAAATATCCCATGCTGCTTCACATACCAGATTGATGGGCAGCTGCTAACACAACAGCCTGCAGATCGTGATCCAGCACCGCTTTGCTGACCCTGTGCAACCATCCAAGAGACTGATTACAGCCATATGCTACCAAGAGGCACACAAGTTCACAACAGTCACAGCAAGGTATTTAGGGTTTGAATTAGGATCAGACAGACATTAAATTTTAGGTAAGACAAGCACCAGGGTCAGCATCATGTATAGGCACAGGGTCGGTCCTAGGCAGCCACATATGAGGGGCCAATCAGACATGTGAAGGGAGCATTGTTGGTACACGTCGTGCTACAGGAGCAATTTTCCGGGAGACTGTTTTACACACATTTTGTGCGGGGCATTTTTTTTTGTACCTATGACAGTGTTTTCTCCATGGAATTATTTTTATTATTAGCTATGTATCCAGCCCCCAACCTGAAGAAGTGGATTGCATTTTGCCAGGCCTCTGCCCTACGACCTGTCCAGCTTGGGTGTCCCACCTGAAGACTAATCTTCTGTAGGAATGGCTCCTGGGGTCACTGGCACGCAGACCCCCTGACCACGATAAGGTGGCAATCCCTCAGAGGGAAAACTGAAAAATAAAGATGAAAAATAAAATAATAACATAAAAGATCCCTCATCCAGATTTTAACAATTAACACCATAACATAGTTACTCTATTGGATGAGCCTAATTCTCAAAATTTTAACTTAACAGTAAGACCGTAGCCAATACTCACAAAACTGAAAGTAACTTATTAAAAAATAAAAATAAAGGTAAAACTGGATAAATGACTCAAAGCCAAGCCTTCATTTTCACACAATATATTTTGATTTTGTGGTTTAGCATTGCATTTATCAGTCACTTGTCAGCCTTTATTCTCAAAGGTATTTTTTATTAATATAATCTCGAAAGGATTCACTGATATGACACTGTAGGCAATTTTTCATAACTCCCACCAGTTTTCTTCAATGTATTTTTTTATTATTTATTAAGTATTAGTAAGTACAGTTTATGTGATCTGTGTAGTGTCTTACCTTTTTATATACAGTATATGGTGACTTAAGTTCATTAAACCTGTCATCCATTCACATTTATTTATTTATTCAAGGCTTCAACTGTGTCAGTGTGGTAAATCCTCATCATGTAGAAGATCACAGATGGAGCTGGTCCTGCAGTACCTCCACCTTAAGTTCCCGGGAATGCTGATCATTTTCTCCGTTGCCCACCAACCAAGTTTGAACCATTGCCTCTGTTTGTCACTACCCTGAATGTATTATGAGAACTACAGATGTCACTGTTCTTTGTTGTTGAATCTTTTCCGGCACAATTAGAAGGAAAGCCTCAGAACTTCATGAGGCCTCACCTGCCCGTCGCTGCTGAAAGCTGAAACAAATGCTGGAGCTTGTTTTTTTTGTAGAACACAAGTGAGACACTGAACACACCTGCAGCTCGAAGGTAAGACCAACAGTTAGCGGCTAGCATTAGTGGCGAGTGCTAGCATTAGCATGGCCTTGTAATGATATCGTTTAACTCCATTTTCAGTCGTTTATATCGCGTTGGTAAGAGTGTGTTTGTGTGTCTGTGACTGAGGTGTCCCTTACATGAGTTGTGGACCCCCACCATGGACAGATGGTAACAGAGTGGGCTACAATCTGTGTAAATCCCTGTTCGTATGTTTTTACTTTACTGACATTTTGCGTCTTTTTGTCATTTTGTGTTCCATCCTGGTCATTTAACTCCGTTTATGGTGGCTTATCATGTCGTCACCGGTTCGTGGATATGAGTGGTCATTTTATATAATTTTGCGTCTCTACCTGGTGTTAGCATTAGCATTAGTGGCGAGCATTAGCATTAAAATCGAGCGTTAGTACTAACATTTTTAATTGCTTGGGTTCAAGTGTGTGTTTCTGTGACTAAAGCGTCCCTGACGAGTTGTGGAGGGTGGTAACTCTTAAGTGGTCAGTTTTTCTGTTTTTCCGTTTGGATCTCTTTACATTTATTCTACAGATCATGTCGATGTGGTCATTTTGTGTCTATTTGTAGTGATATTGCATCGTTTTGCATCTCTAGCTGGTTGTTTTTCATATACTTATGGTCAGCTTCTTTGTGGTTGTTTTGCACCGTATTGTGTCTTGGTGGTTTTGTGTCTATTCCAGGTCATTTAATGTTTCTTTGTGGTCATTTTGTGTTTCAGTGTGGTAGTTGAGCATCAACGTCCATAGCTGTCCCATTGTGTCTATTATTGATTGGAAATTTGTTTGTGGTGTTAAATACAGGCTTGAAAACTAGATTTTAACTCTGTGCTCGTCCACAAGTTTTAACCTTCAACAATAGGTCGCCATGTATGAGCTGAAATTACTGTTAGAAATTATTATTAAAAATGTTTTTCTCAAGTTATATTCTAGTGACATAATTAATATATTCACCTCAAAACTCAAAGTTTGATTGTCAAGGTTCTAGTGTTTTCAGTGTTCTTCTACATTGTTCAAGTTTTGGAGGTGAACTATTCTTTATTAATGAGGTTATTTGTTTTTCAAGTGTTTTACTTGTGTTTTCCAGGTTTACTGATTTAGCTGCCGCAGCCTGGACAGAAACACCAGCTCTCACCTTACAAACCAACAGGTATGTGTCCTAAAGATTTACCCAGTCTGAAAAAATGTGTTGATGAGCTGAATTATTACTGTTAGTAAGAGTGTTATTGTTTAAATCCTTGGTATGTAATTAGTTTAGTATTGAATAAAATAAGAACTGCTTAATCATGTCCTTAAATTGTCAGAAAAATAGTACTAGTTATTATAATTTTTAAAAACTCAAAATAGTTGTCAGTTAATTTTCTGTCTGTGGACTGAAGTATATTTAAAAATACCACAAGTTAAAACCCTGCTTTCAAAAATGTACTTAAGTGAAAGTTTTTATTATGCAGTTCACAGTAACAATAGTAATACATGATTCCACCAGTGATTAGCTGACAAACTATTAATATAGAAACATAAGATTTAAGATAATAATTTTAGTCAATTTTTTGAAAATGTTCTCTCTTTTTCCGTGTCTCATTCTCTCTCGCTGTCTCATTCTCTCTTTGTCTCTTTCTCTGTCCCCTTCTCTCTGCCTTTGTCATTAGTACAATAAATCATAAATATGTGCCGAACTTATTCATTTCAGTGTCACACACTAGAAACACTGTCATTTTGCTTCATTTTGGCTTTGAAAAAAACATTTCCATACACTGCTGTTGTGTGAATATCAGGAGCTGGTGGAGTCAGTTCTCCAGTCAGAGCAGTTTCTTCTGTCTTTGTGTAGGAATAAAATGTAACTCTTGGGCTAGTTCTGATTAGTCCAGAACCAGTCTACACTCTGGTTTCCTTGTAGATAGAGTGTCTTTTACTTCTCTTACCTTTTGACATACTAAGAAACTCTCTGTGCTTTTATTTTGATGTGTTAAAAGTTGCATGTTTATATTCATATTTTTTGTGTTTTTCTCCACAGGATTCAAACTATAACCATTAAGTCACAGAGACAGACGTGAGGACATTCCCATAAGGTCAGTGTTAGTTTTTTCTTTTCAGTCGGACTCATTACCTCAGCTGCAGTTTGACAATTTGAAATCTCTTGTCTGGAACAAATAGCAACAAATTAAAGCTGCCATAACTTATTAGTTTAATTGGTATTAATTAGTATTTTTCAACAATGTAGCTGCAAAAAATAAGTCTTAAAAAAAAAAAGATGTTATTCCAGACAACATTTAACTACAAGGAAACACTTGTTAGAGCTGGTTTGGACCGGTTTTTAGTGAGTTTGTTGAAATACTTAACATCATTGTTTTTGGTGACTGCGACAGGCAGCGGGTCATGGTTTGGAGTGAAAAAAGGTCAAAATTTCAGGTCTAGATTTTTCACCTAAAAACTACTCAGGGGCATGTTTTATGTCATTTGAAGTGGATTTGGACAGGTTTTGAGTGAATTCTTTGACAAAGTTGACACCACAATTTTTGATGTCTGCGACAGGCGGCGGGTCATGGTTTGGAGTGAAAAAAGGTCAAAATTTCAGGTCTAGATTTTTCACCTAAAAACTACTCAGGGGTATGTAAAACTTAGTCAGGGGCATGTTTTATGTCATTTGAAGTGGATTTGGACAGGTTTTGAGTGAATTCTTTGACAAAGTTGACACCACAATTTTTGATGTCTGCGACAGGCGGCGGGTCATGGTTTGGAGTGAAAAAAGGTCAAAATTTCAGGTCTAGATTTTTCACCTAAAAACTACTCAGGGGCATGTTTTATGTCATTTGAAGTGGATTTGGACAGGTTTTGAGTGAATTCTTTGACAAAGTTGACACCACAATTTTTGATGTCTGCGACAGGCGGCGGGTCATGGTTTGGAGTGAAAAAAGGTCAAAATTTCAGGTCTAGATTTTTCACCTAAAAACTACTCAGGGGCATGTTTTATGTCATTTGAAGTGGATTTGGACAGGTTTTGAGTGAATTCTTTGACAAAGTTGACACCACAATTTTTGATGTCTGCGACAGGCGGCGGGTCATGGTTTGGAGTGAAAAAAGGTCAAAATTTCAGGTCTAGATTTTTCAGCTAAAAACTACTCAGGGGCATGTTTTATGTCATTTGAAGTGGATTTGGACAGGTTTTGAGTGAATTCTTTGACAAAGTTGACACCACAATTTTTGATGTCTGCGACAGGCGGCGGGTCATGGTTTGGAGTGAAAAAAGGTCAAAATTTCAGGTCTAGATTTTTCACCTAAAAACTACTCAGGGGCATGTTTTATGTCATTTGAAGTGGATTTGGACAGGTTTTGAGTGAATTCTTTGACAAAGTTGACACCACAATTTTTGATGTCTGCGACAGGTAGCGGGTCATGGTTTGGAGTGAAAAAAGGTCAAAATTTCAGGTCTAGATTTTTCACCTAAAAACTACTCAGGGGTATGTAAAACTTAGTCAGGGGCATGTTTTATGTCATTTGAAGTGGATTTGGACAGGTTTTGAGTGAATTCTTTGACAAAGTTGACACCCACAATTTTTGATGTCTGCGACAGGCGGCGGGTCATGGTTTGGAGTGAAAAAAGGTCAAAATTTCAGGTCTAGATTTTTCACCTAAAAACTACTCAGGGGCATGTTTTATGTCATTTGAAGTGGATTTGGACAGGTTTTGAGTGAATTCTTTGACAAAGTTGACACCACAATTTTTGATGTCTGCGACAGGCGGCGGGTCATGGTTTGGAGTGAAAAAAGGTCAAAATTTCAGGTCTAGATTTTTCACCTAAAAACTACTCAGGGGCATGTTTTATGTCATTTGAAGTGGATTTGGACAGGTTTTGAGTGAATTCTTTGACAAAGTTGACACCACAATTTTTGATGTCTGCGACAGGCGGCGGGTCATGGTTTGGAGTGAAAAAAGGTCAAAAATTTCAGGTCTAGATTTTTCACCTAAAAACTACTCAGGGGCATGTTTTATGTCATTTGAAGTGGATTTGGACAGGTTTTGAGTGAATTCTTTGACAAAGTTGACACCACAATTTTTGATGTCTGCGACAGGCGGCGGGTCATGGTTTGGAGTGAAAAAAGGTCAAAATTTCAGGTCTAGATTTTTCACCTAAAAACTACTCAGGGGTATGTAAAACTTAGTCAGGGGCATGTTTTATGTCATTTGAAGTGGATTTGGACAGGTTTTGAGTGAATTCTTTGACAAAGTTGACACCACAATTTTTGATGTCTGCGACAGGCGGCGGGTCATGGTTTGGAGTGAAAAAAGGTCAAAATTTTAGGTCTAGATTTTTCACCTAAAAACTACTCAGGGGCATGTTTTATGTCATTTGAAGTGGATTTGGACAGGTTTTGAGTGAATTCTTTGACAAAGTTGACACCAACAATTTTGATGTCTGCGACAGGCGGCGGGTCATGGTTTGGAGTGAAAAAGGTCAAAATTTCAGGTCTAGATTTTTCACACTAAAAACTACTCCAGGGGCATGTTTTATGTCATTTGAAGTGGATTTGGACAGGTTTGAGTGAATTCTTTGACAAAGTTGACACCACAATTTTTGATGTCTGCGACAGGTCATGGTTTGGAGTGAAAAAAGGTCAAAATTTCAGGTCTAGATTTTCACCTAAAAACTACTCAGGGGCATGTTTTATGTCATTTGAAGTGGATTTGGACAGGTTTTGAGTGAATTCTTTGACAAAGTTGACACCCACAATTTTTGATGTCTGCGACAGGTGGCGGGTCATGGTTTGGAGTGAAAAAAGGTCAAAAATTTCAGGTCTAGATTTTTCACCTAAAAACTACTCAGGGCTATGTAAAACTTAGTCAGGGGCATGTTTTATGTCATTTGAAGTGGATTTGGACAGGTTTTGAGTGAATTCTTTGACAAAGTTGACACCACAATTTTTGATGTCTGCGACAGGCGGCGGTCATGGTTTGGAGTGAAAAAAGGTCAAAATTTCAGGTCTAGATTTTTCACCTAAAACTACTCAGGGGCATGTTTTATGTCATTTGAAGTGGATTTGGACAGGTTTTGAGTGAATTCTTTGACAAAGTTGACACCAACAATTTTTGATGTCTGCGACAGGCGGCGGGTCATGGTTTGGAGTGAAAAAAGGTCAAAATTTCAGGTCTAGATTTTTCACCTAAAACTACTCAGGGCTATGTAAAACTTAGTCAGGGGCATGTTTTATGTCATTTGAAGTGGATTTGGACAGGTTTTGAGTGAATTCTTTGACAAAGTTGACACCACAATTTTTTGGATGCCTGCGACAGGCGGCGGGTCATGGTTTGGAGTGAAAAAAGGTCAAAATTTCAGGTCTAGATTTTTCACCTAAAAACTACTCAGGGGCATGTTTTATGTCATTTGAAGTGGATTTGGACAGGTTTTGAGTGAATTCTTTGACAAAGTTGACACCACAATTTTTGATGTCTGCGACAGGCGGCGGGTCATGGTTTGGAGTGAAAAAAGGTCAAAATTTCAGGTCTAGATTTTTCACCTAAAAACTACTCAGGGGTATGTAAAACTTAGTCAGGGGCATGTTTTATGTCATTTGAAGTGGATTTGGACAGGTTTTGAGTGAATTCTTTGACAAAGTTGACACCACAATTTTTGATGTCTGCGACAGGCGGCGGGTCATGGTTTGGAGTGAAAAAAGGTCAAAATTTCAGGTCTAGATTTTTCACCTAAAAACTACTCAGGGGCATGTTTTATGTCATTTGAAGTGGATTTGGACAGGTTTTGAGTGAATTCTTTGACAAAGTTGACACCACAATTTTTGATGTCTGCGACAGGCGGCGGGTCATGGTTTGGAGTGAAAAAAGGTCAAAATTTCAGGTCTAGATTTTTCACCTAAAAACTACTCAGGGGCAGTCAGGGCATGTTTTATGTCATTTGAAGTGGATTTGGACAGGTTTTGAGTGAATTCTTTGACAAAGTTGACACCACAATTTTTGATGTCTGCGACAGGCGGCGGTCATGGTTTGGAGTGAAAAAAGGTCAAAATTTCAGGTCTAGATTTTTCACCTAAAAACTACTCAGGGGCATGTTTTATGTCATTTGAAGTGGATTTGGACAGGTTTTGAGTGAATTCTTTGACAAAGTTGACACCACAATTTTTGATGTCTGCGACAGGCGGCGGGTCATGGTTTGGAGTGAAAAAAGGTCAAAATTTCAGGTCTAGATTTTTCACCTAAAAACTACTCAGGGGCATGTTTTATGTCATTTGAAGTGGATTTGGACAGGTTTTGAGTGAATTCTTTGACAAAGTTGACACCACAATTTTTGATGTCTGCGACAGGCGGCGGGTCATGGTTTGGAGTGAAAAAAGGTCAAAATTTCAGGTCTAGATTTTTCACCTAAAAACTACTCAGGGGCATGTTTTATGTCATTTGAAGTGGATTTGGACAGGTTTTGAGTGAATTCTTTGACAAAGTTGACACCACAATTTTTGATGTCTGCGACAGGCGGCGGGTCATGGTTTGGAGTGAAAAAAGGTCAAAATTTCAGGTCTAGATTTTTCACCTAAAAACTACTCAGTCAGGGGCATGTTTTATGTCATTTGAAGTGGATTTGGACAGGTTTTGAGTGAATTCTTTGACAAAGTTGACACCACAATTTTTGATGTCTGCGACAGGCGGCGGGTCATGGTTTGGAGTGAAAAAAGGTCAAAATTTCAGGTCTAGATTTTTCACCTAAAAACTACTCAGGGGCATGTTTTATGTCATTTGAAGTGGATTTGGACAGGTTTTGAGTGAATTCTTTGACAAAGTTGACACCACAATTTTTGATGTCTGCGACAGGCGGCGGGTCATGGTTTGGAGTGAAAAAAGGTCAAAATTTCAGGTCTAGATTTTTCACCTAAAAACTACTCAGGGGGGGGGCATGTTTTATGTCATTTGAAGTGGATTTGGACAGGTTTTGAGTGAATTCTTTGACAAAGTTGACACCACAATTTTTGATGTCTGCGACAGGCGGCGGGTCATGGTTTGGAGTGAAAAAAGGTCAAAATTTCAGGTCTAGATTTTTCACCTAAAAACTACTCAGGGGCATGTTTTATGTCATTTGAAGTGGATTTGGACAGGTTTTGAGTGAATTCTTTGACAAAGTTGACACCACAATTTTTGATGTCTGCGACAGGCGGCGGGTCATGGTTTGGAGTGAAAAAAGGTCAAAATTTCAGGTCTAGATTTTTCACCTAAAAACTACTCAGGGTCTTAGTCAGGGGCATGTTTTATGTCATTTGAAGTGGATTTGGACAGGTTTTGAGTGAATTCTTTGACAAAGTTGACACCACAATTTTTGATGTCTGCGACAGGCGGCGGGTCATGGTTTGGAGTGAAAAAAGGTCAAAATTTCAGGTCTAGATTTTTCACCTAAAAACTACTCAGGGGCATGTTTTATGTCATTTGAAGTGGATTTGGACAGGTTTTGAGTGAATTCTTTGACAAAGTTGACACCACAATTTTTGATGTCTGCGACAGGCGGCGGGTCATGGTTTGGAGTGAAAAAAGGTCAAAATTTCAGGTCTAGATTTTTCACCTAAAAACTACTCAGGGGCATGTTTTATGTCATTTGAAGTGGATTTGGACAGGTTTTGAGTGAATTCTTTGACAAAGTTGACACCACAATTTTTGATGTCTGCGACAGGCGGCGGGTCATGGTTTGGAGTGAAAAAAGGTCAAAATTTCAGGTCTAGATTTTTCACCTAAAAACTACTCAGGGGCATGTTTTTATGTCATTTGAAGTGGATTTGGACAGGTTTTGAGTGAATTCTTTGACAAAGTTGACACCACAATTTTTGATGTCTGCGACAGGCGGCGGGTCATGGTTTGGAGTGAAAAAAGGTCAAAATTTCAGGTCTAGATTTTTCACCTAAAAACTACTCAGGGGCATGTTTTATGTCATTTGAAGTGGATTTGGACAGGTTTTGAGTGAATTCTTTGACAAAGTTGACACCACAATTTTTGATGTCTGCGACAGGCGGCGGGTCATGGTTTGGAGTGAAAAAAGGTCAAAATTTCAGGTCTAGATTTTTCACCTAAAAACTACTCAGGGGCATGTTTTATGTCATTTGAAGTGGATTTGGACAGGTTTTGAGTGAATTCTTTGACAAAGTTGACACCACAATTTTTGATGTCTGCGACAGGCGGCGGGTCATGTTTGGAGTGAAAAAAGGTCAAAATTTCAGGTCTAGATTTTTCACCTAAAAACTACTCAGGGGCATGTTTTATGTCATTTGAAGTGGATTTGGACAGGTTTTGAGTGAATTCTTTGACAAAGTTGACACCACAATTTTTGATGTCTGCGACAGGCGGCGGGTCATGGTTTGGAGTGAAAAAAGGTCAAAATTTCAGGTCTAGATTTTTCACCTAAAAACTACTCAGGGGCATGTTTTATGTCATTTGAAGTGGATTTGGACAGGTTTTGAGTGAATTCTTTGACAAAGTTGACACCACAATTTTTGATGTCTGCGACAGGCGGCGGGTCATGGTTTGGAGTGAAAAAAGGTCAAAATTTCAGGTCTAGATTTTTCACCTAAAAACTACTCAGGGGCATGTTTTATGTCATTTGAAGTGGATTTGGACAGGTTTTGAGTGAATTCTTTGACAAAGTTGACACCACAATTTTTGATGTCTGCGACAGGCGGCGGGTCATGGTTTGGAGTGAAAAAAGGTCAAAATTTCAGGTCTAGATTTTTCACCTAAAAACTACTCAGGGGCATGTTTTATGTCATTTGAAGTGGATTTGGACAGGTTTTGAGTGAATTCTTTGACAAAGTTGACACCACAATTTTTGATGTCTGCGACAGGCGGCGGGTCATGGTTTGGAGTGAAAAAAGGTCAAAATTTCAGGTCTAGATTTTTCACCTAAAAACTACTCAGGGGCATGTTTTATGTCATTTGAAGTGGATTTGGACAGGTTTTGAGTGAATTCTTTGACAAAGTTGACACCACAATTTTTGATGTCTGCGACAGGCGGCGGGTCATGGTTTGGAGTGAAAAAAGGTCAAAATTTCAGGTCTAGATTTTTCACCTAAAAACTACTCAGGGGCTTAGTCAGGGGCATGTTTTATGTCATTTGAAGTGGATTTGGACAGGTTTTGAGTGAATTCTTTGACAAAGTTGACACCACAATTTTTGATGTCTGCGACAGGCGGCGGGTCATGGTTTGGAGTGAAAAAAGGTCAAAATTTCAGGTCTAGATTTTTCACCTAAAAACTACTCAGGGGCATGTTTTATGTCATTTGAAGTGGATTTGGACAGGTTTTGAGTGAATTCTTTGACAAAGTTGACACCACAATTTTTGATGTCTGCGACAGGCGGCGGGTCATGGTTTGGAGTGAAAAAAGGTCAAAATTTCAGGTCTAGATTTTTCACCTAAAAACTACTCAGGGCATGTTTTATGTCATTTGAAGTGGATTTGGACAGGTTTTGAGTGAATTCTTTGACAAAGTTGACACCACAATTTTTGATGTCTGCGACAGGCGGCGGGTCATGGTTTGGAGTGAAAAAAGGTCAAAATTTCAGGTCTAGATTTTTCACCTAAAAACTACTCAGGGGCATGTTTTTATGTCATTTGAAGTGGATTTGGACAGGTTTTGAGTGAATTCTTTGACAAAGTTGACACCACAATTTTTGATGTCTGCGACAGGCGGCGGGTCATGGTTTGGAGTGAAAAAAGGTCAAAATTTCAGGTCTAGATTTTTCACCTAAAAACTACTCAGGGCATGTTTTATGTCATTTGAAGTGGATTTGGACAGGTTTTGAGTGAATTCTTTGACAAAGTTGACACCACAATTTTTGATGTCTGCGACAGGCGGCGGGTCATGTTTGGAGTGAAAAAAGGTCAAAATTTCAGGTCTAGATTTTTCACCTAAAAACTACTCAGGGGCATGTTTTATGTCATTTGAAGTGGATTTGGACAGGTTTTGAGTGAATTCTTTGACAAAGTTGACACCACAATTTTTGATGTCTGCGACAGGCGGCGGGTCATGGTTTGGAGTGAAAAAAGGTCAAAATTTCAGGTCTAGATTTTTCACCTAAAAACTACTCAGGGGCATGTTTTATGTCATTTGAAGTGGATTTGGACAGGTTTTGAGTGAATTCTTTGACAAAGTTGACACCACAATTTTTGATGTCTGCGACAGGTCATGGTTTGGAGTGAAAAAAGGTCAAAATTTCAGGTCTAGATTTTTCACCTAAAAACTACTCAGGGGCTTATCAGGGGCATGTTTTATGTCATTTGAAGTGGATTTGGACAGGTTTTGAGTGAATTCTTTGACAAAGTTGACACCACAATTTTTGATGTCTGCGACAGGCGGCGGGTCATGGTTTGGAGTGAAAAAAGGTCAAAATTTCAGGTCTAGATTTTTCACCTAAAAACTACTCAGGGGCATGTTTTATGTCATTTGAAGTGGATTTGGACAGGTTTTGAGTGAATTCTTTGACAAAGTTGACACCACAATTTTTGATGTCTGCGACAGGCGGCGGGTCATGGTTTGGAGTGAAAAAAGGTCAAAATTTCAGGTCTAGATTTTTCACCTAAAAACTACTCAGGGCATGTTTTTGTCATTTGAAGTGGATTTGGACAGGTTTTGAGTGAATTCTTTGACAAAGTTGACACCACAATTTTTGATGTCTGCGACAGGCGGCGGGTCATGGTTTGGAGTGAAAAAAGGTCAAAAATTTCAGGTCTAGATTTTTCACCTAAAAACTACTCAGGGGCATGTTTTTATGTCATTTGAAGTGGATTTGGACAGGTTTTGAGTGAATTCTTTGACAAAGTTGACACCACAATTTTTGATGTCTGCGACAGGCGGCGGGTCATGGTTTGGAGTGAAAAAAGTCAAAATTTCAGGTCTAGATTTTTCACCTAAAAACTACTCAGGGGTAAAACTTAGTCAGGGATGTTTTATGTCATTTGAAGTGGATTTGGACAGGTTTTGAGTGAATTCTTTGACAAAGTTGACACCACAATTTTTGATGTCTGCGACAGGCGGCGGGTCATGGTTTGGAGTGAAAAAAGGTCAAAATTTCAGGTCTAGATTTTTCACCTAAAAACTACTCAGGGGCATGTTTTATGTCATTTGAAGTGGATTTGGACAGGTTTTGAGTGAATTCTTTGACAAAGTTGACACCACAATTTTTGATGTCTGCGACAGGCGGCGGTCATGGTTTGGAGTGAAAAAAGGTCAAAATTTCAGGTCTAGATTTTTCACCTAAAAACTACTCACTCAGGGGCATGTTTTATGTCATTTGAAGTGGATTTGGACAGGTTTTGAGTGAATTCTTTGACAAAGTTGACACCACAATTTTTGATGTCTGCGACAGGCGGCGGGTCATGGTTTGGAGTGAAAAAAGGTCAAAATTTCAGGTCTAGATTTTTCACCTAAAAACTACTCAGGGGGTCAGGGGCATGTTTTATGTCATTTGAAGTGGATTTGGACAGGTTTTGAGTGAATTCTTTGACAAAGTTGACACCACAATTTTTGATGTCTGCGACAGGCGGCGGGTCATCGTTTGGAGTGAAAAAAGGTCAAAATTTCAGGTCTAGATTTTTCACCTAAAAACTACTCAGGGGCATGTTTTATGTCATTTGAAGTGGATTTGGACAGGTTTTGAGTGAATTCTTTGACAAAGTTGACACCACAATTTTTGATGTCTGCGACAGGCGGGGTCATCGTTTGGAGTGAAAAAAGGTCAAAATTTCAGGTCTAGATTTTTCACCTAAAAACTACTCAGGGGCATGTTTTATGTCATTTGAAGTGGATTTGGACAGGTTTTGAGTGAATTCTTTGACAAAGTTGACACCACAATTTTTTGATGTCTGCGACAGGCGGCGGGTCATGGTTTGGAGTGAAAAAAGGTCAAAATTTCAGGTCTAGATTTTTCACCTAAAAACTACTCAATGGTCAGGGGCATGTTTTATGTCATTTGAAGTGGATTTGGACAGGTTTTGAGTGAATTCTTTGACAAAGTTGACACCACAATTTTTGATGTCTGCGACAGGCGGCGGGTCATCGTTTGGAGTGAAAAAAGGTCAAAATTTCAGGTCTAGATTTTTCACTAAAAACTACTCAGGGGCATGTTTTATGTCATTTGAAGTGGATTTGGACAGGTTTTGAGTGAATTCTTTGACAAAGTTGACACCACAATTTTTGATGTCTGCGACAGGCGGCGGGGTCAGTTTGGAGTGAAAAAGGTCAAAATTTCAGGTCTAGATTTTTCACCTAAAAACTACTCAGGGGGTATGTTTTATGTCATTTGAAGTGGATTTGGACAGGTTTTGAGTGAATTCTTTGACAAAGTTGACACCACAATTTTTGATGTCTGCGACAGGCGGCGGGTCATTGGAGTGAAAAAAGGTCAAAATTTCAGGTCTAGATTTTTCACCTAAAAAACTCAAAAACTCAGGGGCATGTTTTATGTCATTTGAAGTGGATTTGGACAGGTTTTGAGTGAATTCTTTGACAAAGTTGACACCACAATTTTTGATGTCTGCGACAGGCGGCGGGTCATGGTTTGGAGTGAAAAAAGGTCAAAATTTTCAGGTCTAGATTTTTCACCTAAAAACTACTCAGGGCATGTTTTATGTCATTTGAAGTGGATTTGGACAGGTTTTGAGTGAATTCTTTGACAAAGTTGACACCACAATTTTTGATGTCTGCGACAGGCGGCGGGTCATCGTTTGGAGTGAAAAAAAGGTCAAAATTTCAGGTCTAGATTTTTCACTAAAAACTACTCAGGGGCATGTTTTATGTCATTTGAAGTGGATTTGGACAGGTTTTGAGTGAATTCTTTGACAAAGTTGACACCACAATTTTTGATGTCTGCGACAGGCGGTCATGTTTGGAGTGAAAAAAGTCAAAATTTCAGGTCTAGATTTTTCACCTAAAAAACTCAGGGGCATGTTTTATGTCATTTGAAGTGGATTTGGACAGGTTTTGAGTGAATTCTTTGACAAAGTTGACACCACAATTTTTGATGTCTGCGACAGGCGGCGGGTCATGTTTGGAGTGAAAAAAGGTCAAAATTTCAGGTCTAGATTTTTCACCTAAAAACTACTCAGGGGCATGTTTTATGTCATTTGAAGTGGATTTGGACAGGTTTTGAGTGAATTCTTTGACAAAGTTGACACCACAATTTTTGATGTCTGCGACAGGCGGCGGGTCATGGTTTGGAGTGAAAAAAGGTCAAAATTTCAGGTCTAGATTTTTCACCTAAAAACTCACCTCAGGGGCATGTTTTATGTCATTTGAAGTGGATTTGGACAGGTTTTGAGTGAATTCTTTGACAAAGTTGACACCACAATTTTTGATGTCTGCGACAGGCGGCGGGTCATCGTTTGGAGTGAAAAAAGGTCAAAATTTCAGGTCTAGATTTTTCACTAAAAAACTCACACTCAGGGGCATGTTTTATGTCATTTGAAGTGGATTTGGACAGGTTTTGAGTGAATTCTTTGACAAAGTTGACACCACAATTTTTGATGTCTGCGACAGGCGGCGGGTCATCGTTTGGAGTGAAAAAAGGTCAAAATTTCAGGTCTAGATTTTTCACCTAAAAACTACTCAGGGGGTCAATGTTTTATGTCATTTGAAGTGGATTTGGACAGGTTTTGAGTGAATTCTTTGACAAAGTTGACACCACAATTTTTGATGTCTGCGACAGGCGGCGGTCATCGTTTGGAGTGAAAAAAAGGTCAAAATTTCAGGTCTAGATTTTTCACCTAAAAAACTCAAAAAACTCAGGGGCATGTTTTATGTCATTTGAAGTGGATTTGGACAGGTTTTGAGTGAATTCTTTGACAAAGTTGACACCACAATTTTTGATGTCTGCGACAGGCGGCGGGTCATCGTTTGGAGTGAAAAAAGGTCAAAATTTCAGGTCTAGATTTTTCACCTAAAAACTACTCAGGGGCATGTTTTATGTCATTTGAAGTGGATTTGGACAGGTTTTGAGTGAATTCTTTGACAAAGTTGACACCACAATTTTTGATGTCTGCGACAGGCGGCGGTCATGGTTTGGAGTGAAAAAAGGTCAAAATTTCAGGTCTAGATTTTTCACCTAAAAACTACTCAGGGGCATGTTTTATGTCATTTGAAGTGGATTTGGACAGGTTTTGAGTGAATTCTTTGACAAAGTTGACACCACAATTTTTGATGTCTGCGACAGGCGGCGGGTCATGGTTTGGAGTGAAAAAAGGTCAAAATTTCAGGTCTAGATTTTTCACCTAAAAACTACTCAGGGGCATGTTTTATGTCATTTGAAGTGGATTTGGACAGGTTTTGAGTGAATTCTTTGACAAAGTTGACACCACAATTTTTGATGTCTGCGACAGGCGGCGGGTCATGGTTTGGAGTGAAAAAAGGTCAAAATTTCAGGTCTAGATTTTTCACCTAAAAACTCACCTCAGGGGCATGTTTTATGTCATTTGAAGTGGATTTGGACAGGTTTTGAGTGAATTCTTTGACAAAGTTGACACCACAATTTTTGATGTCTGCGACAGGCGGCGGGTCATCGTTTGGAGTGAAAAAAGTCAAAATTTCAGGTCTAGATTTTTCACTAAAAACTACTCAGGGGCATGTTTTATGTCATTTGAAGTGGATTTGGACAGGTTTTGAGTGAATTCTTTGACAAAGTTGACACCACAATTTTTTGATGTCTGCGACAGGCGGCGGGTCATGGTTTGGAGTGAAAAAAGGTCAAAATTTCAGGTCTAGATTTTTCACCTAAAAACTACTCAGGGGGGCATGTTTTATGTCATTTGAAGTGGATTTGGACAGGTTTTGAGTGAATTCTTTGACAAAGTTGACACCACAATTTTTGATGTCTGCGACAGGCGGCGGGTCATGTTTGGAGTGAAAAAAAGGTCAAAATTTCAGGTCTAGATTTTCACCTAAAAAACTCACACTCAGGGGCATGTTTTATGTCATTTGAAGTGGATTTGGACAGGTTTTGAGTGAATTCTTTGACAAAGTTGACACCACAATTTTTGATGTCTGCGACAGGCGGCGGGTCATCGTTTGGAGTGAAAAAAGGTCAAAATTTCAGGTCTAGATTTTTCACCTAAAAACTACTCAGGGGCATGTTTTATGTCATTTGAAGTGGATTTGGACAGGTTTTGAGTGAATTCTTTGACAAAGTTGACACCACAATTTTTGATGTCTGCGACAGGCGGCGGGTCAGTTTGGAGTGAAAAAAGGTCAAAATTTCAGGTCTAGATTTTTCACCTAAAAACTACTCAGGGGCATGTTTTATGTCATTTGAAGTGGATTTGGACAGGTTTTGAGTGAATTCTTTGACAAAGTTGACACCACAATTTTGATGTCTGCGACAGGCGGGTCATCGTTTGGAGTGAAAAAAGGTCAAAATTTCAGGTCTGATTTTTCACCTAAAAACTCTCTCAGGGGCATGTTTTATGTCATTTGAAGTGGATTTGGACAGGTTTTGAGTGAATTCTTTGACAAAGTTGACACCACAATTTTTGATGTCTGCGACAGGCGGCGGGTCATTTGGAGTGAAAAAAGTCAAATTTCAGGTCTAGATTTTTCACCTAAAAACTACTCAGGGGCATGTTTTATGTCATTTGAAGTGGATTTGGACAGGTTTTGAGTGAATTCTTTGACAAAGTTGACACCACAATTTTTGATGTCTGCGACAGGCGGCGGGTCATGGTTTGGAGTGAAAAAAGGTCAAAATTTCAGGTCTAGATTTTTCACCTAAAAACTACTCAGGGCATGTTTTATGTCATTTGAAGTGGATTTGGACAGGTTTTGAGTGAATTCTTTGACAAAGTTGACACCACAATTTTTGATGTCTGCGACAGGCGGCGGTCATGGTTTGGAGTGAAAAAAGGTCAAAATTTCAGGTCTAGATTTTTCACCTAAAAAAAAAAAACTCAGGGGCATGTTTTATGTCATTTGAAGTGGATTTGGACAGGTTTTGAGTGAATTCTTTGACAAAGTTGACACCACAATTTTTGATGTCTTCGTTTGGAGTGAAAAAAAGGTCAAAATTTCAGGTCTAGATTTTCACCTAAAAACTACTCAGGGGCATGTTTTATGTCATTTGAAGTGGATTTGGACAGGTTTTGAGTGAATTCTTTGACAAAGTTGACACCAATTTTTGATGTCTGCGACAGGCGGCGGGTCATTTTGAGTGAAAAAAGGTCAAAATTTCAGGTCTAGATTTTTCACCTAAAAACTACTCAGGGGGTCAGGGGCATGTTTTACATTTGAAGTGGATTTGGACAGGTTTTGAGTGAATTCTTTGACAAATTGACACCACAATTTTTGATGTCTGCGACAGGCGGCGGGTCATCGTTTGGAGTGAAAAAAGGTCAAAATTTCAGGTCTAGATTTTTCACCTAAAAACTACTCAGGGGCATGTTTTATGTCATTTGAAGTGGATTTGGACAGGTTTTTGAGTGAATTCTTTGACAAAGTTGACACCACAATTTTTGATGTGCGACAGGCGGGTCATGGTTTGGAGTGAAAAAAGGTCAAAATTTCAGGTCTAGATTTTTCACCTAAAAACTACTCAGGGGCATGTTTTATGTCATTTGAAGTGGATTTGGACAGGTTTTGAGTGAATTCTTTGACAAAGTTGACACCACAATTTTTGATGTCTGCGACAGGCGGCGGGTCATCGTTTGGAGTGAAAAAAAGTCAAAATTTCAGGTCTAGATTTTTCACCTAAAAACTACTCAGGGGCATTTTATGTCATTTGAAGTGGATTTGGACAGGTTTTGAGTGAATTCTTTGACAAAGTTGACACCACAATTTTTGATGTCTGCGACAGGCGGCGGGTCATGGTTTGGAGTGAAAAAAGGTCAAAATTTCAGGTCTAGATTTTTCACTAAAAACTACTCAGGGGCATGTTTTATGTCATTTGAAGTGGATTTGGACAGGTTTTGAGTGAATTCTTTGACAAAGTTGACACCACAATTTTTGATGTCTGCGACAGGGGCGGGTCATCGTTTGGAGTGAAAAAAGGTCAAAATTTCAGTCTAGATTTTTCACCTAAAAAACTACT
The DNA here is from genome assembly GCF_001640805.2 of Lates calcarifer. Classification (NCBI taxonomy): domain Eukaryota; kingdom Metazoa; phylum Chordata; class Actinopteri; family Centropomidae; genus Lates; species Lates calcarifer. The sequence continues at coordinate 10,791,362 of NC_066839.1, forward strand.
CAGGGGCATGTTTTATGTCATTTGAAGTGGATTTGGACAGGTTTTGAGTGAATTCTTTGACAAAGTTGACACCACAATTTTGATGTCTGCGACAGGCGCGGGTCATGGTTTGGAGTGAAAAAAGGTCAAAATTTCAGGTCTAGATTTTTCACCTAAAAACTACTCAGGGGCATGTTTTATGTCATTTGAAGTGGATTTGGACAGGTTTTGAGTGAATTCTTTGACAAAGTTGACACCACAATTTTTGATGTCTGCGACAGGCGGCGGGTCATGGTTTGGATGAAAAAGGTCAAAATTTCAGTCTAGATTTTTCACCTAAAAACTCAATGTAAAACTAGTCAGGGGCATGTTTTATGTCATTTGAAGTGGATTTGGACAGGTTTTGAGTGAATTCTTTGACAAAGTTGACACCACAATTTTTTGATGTCTGCGACAGGCGGCGGTCATGGTTTGGAGTGAAAAAAGTCAAAATTTCAGGTCTAGATTTTTCACCTAAAAACTACTCAGGGGCATGTTTTATGTCATTTGAAGTGGATTTGGACAGGTTTGAGTGAATTCTTTGACAAAGTTGACACCACAATTTTTGATGTCTGCGACAGGCGGCGGGTCATGGTTTGGAGTGAAAAAAGGTCAAAATTTCAGGTCTAGATTTTTCACCTAAAAACTACTCAGGGGCATGTTTTATGTCATTTGAAGTGGATTTGGACAGGTTTTGAGTGAATTCTTTGACAAAGTTGACACCACAATTTTTGATGTCTGCGACAGGCGGCGGGTCATGGTTTGGAGTGAAAAAAGGTCAAATTTCAGGTCTAGATTTTTCACCTAAAAACTACTCAATGTAAAACTTAGTCAGGGGCATGTTTTATGTCATTTGAAGTGGATTTGACAGGTTTGAGTGAATTCTTTGACAAAGTTGACACCACAATTTTTGATGTCTGCGACAGGCGGCGGGTCATGGTTTGGAGTGAAAAAAGGTCAAAAGGTCTAGATTTTTCACCTAAAAACTACTCAGGGGCATGTTTTATGTCATTTGAAGTGGATTTGGACAGGTTTTGAGTGAATTCTTTGACAAAGTTGACACCACAATTTTGATGTCTGCGACAGGCGGTCATGGTTTGGAGTGAAAAAGGTCAAAATTTCAGGTCTAGATTTTTCACCTAAAAACTACTCAGGGGCATGTTTTATGTCATTTGAAGTGGATTTGGACAGGTTTGAGTGAATTTCTTTGACACCACAATTTTTGATGTCTGCGACAGGGGGCGGTCATGGTTTGGAGTGAAAAAAGGTCAAAATTTCAGGTCTAGATTTTTCACCTATCAAAAAACAGGGGCATGTTTTATGTCATTTGAAGTGGATTTGGACAGGTTTTGAGTGAATTCTTTGACAAAGTTGACACCACAATTTTTGATGTCTGCGACAGGCGGCGGGTCATGGTTTGGAGTGAAAAAAGGTCAAAATTTCAGGTCTAGATTTTTCACCTAAAAACTACTCAGGGGCATGTTTTATGTCATTTGAAGTGGATTTGGACAGGTTTTGAGTGAATCTTTGACAAAGTTGACACCACAATTTTTGATGTCTGCGACAGGCGGCGGGTCATGGTTTGGAGTGAAAAAAGGTCAAAATTTCAGGTCTAGATTTTTCACCTAAAAAAACTCTAAAACTAGTCAGGGGCATGTTTTATGTCATTTGAAGTGGATTTGGACAGGTTTTGAGTGAATTCTTTGACAAAGTTGACACCACAATTTTTGATGTCTGCGACAGGCGGCGGGTCATGGTTTGGAGTGAAAAAAGGTCAAAATTTCAGGTCTAGATTTTTCACCTAAAAACTACTCAGGGCATGTTTTATGTCATTTGAAGTGGATTTGGACAGGTTTTGAGTGAATTCTTTGACAAAGTTGACACCACAATTTTTGATGTCTGCGACAGGCGGCGGGTCATGGTTTGGAGTGAAAAAAGGTCAAAATTTCAGGTCTAGATTTTTCACCTAAAAACTACTCAGGGGTATGAGGGGCATGTTTTATGTCATTTGAAGTGGATTTGGACAGGTTTTGAGTGAATTCTTTGACAAAGTTGACACCACAATTTTTGATGTCTGCGACAGGCGGCGGGTCATGGTTTGGAGTGAAAAAAGGTCAAAATTTCAGGTCTAGATTTTTCACCTAAAAACTACTCAGGGGCATGTTTTATGTCATTTGAAGTGGATTTGGACAGGTTTTGAGTGAATTCTTTGACAAAGTTGACACCACAATTTTTGATGTCTGCGACAGGCGGCGGGTCATGGTTTGGAGTGAAAAAAGGTCAAAATTTCAGGTCTAGATTTTTCACCTAAAAACTACTCAGGGGCATGTTTTATGTCATTTGAAGTGGATTTGGACAGTTTTGAGTGAATTCTTTGACAAAGTTGACACCACAATTTTTGATGTCTGCGACAGGCGGCGGGTCATGGTTTGGAGTGAAAAAAGGTCAAAATTTCAGGTCTAGATTTTTCACCTAAAAACTACTCAGGGGCATTTTTATGTCATTTGAAGTGGATTTGGACAGGTTTTGAGTGAATTCTTTGACAAAGTTGACACCACAATTTTTGATGTCTGCGACAGGCGGCGGGTCATGGTTTGGAGTGAAAAAAGGTCAAAATTTCAGGTCTAGATTTTCACCTAAAAACTACTCAGGGGCATGTTTTATGTCATTTGAAGTGGATTTGGACAGGTTTTGAGTGAATTCTTTGACAAAGTTGACACCACAATTTTTGATGTCTGCGACAGGCGGCGGGTCATGGTTTGGAGTGAAAAAGGTCAAAATTTCAGGTCTAGATTTTTCACCTAAAAACTACTCACAACTCAGGGGCATGTTTTATGTCATTTGAAGTGGATTTGGACAGGTTTTGAGTGAATTCTTTGACAAAGTTGACACCACAATTTTTGATGTCTGCGACAGGCGGCGGGTCATGGTTTGGAGTGAAAAAAGGTCAAAATTTCAGGTCTAGATTTTTCACCTAAAAACTACTCAGGGGCATGTTTTATGTCATTTGAAGTGGATTTGGAGTTTTGAGTGAATTCTTTGACAAAGTTGACACCACAATTTTTTGATGTCTGCGACAGGCGGCGGTCATGGTTTGGAGTGAAAAAAGGTCAAAATTTCAGGTCTAGATTTTTCACCTAAAAACTACTCAGGGGCATGTTTTATGTCATTTGAAGTGGATTTGGACAGGTTTTGAGTGAATTCTTTGACAAAGTTGACACCACAATTTTTGATGTCTGCGACAGGCGGCGGGTCATGGTTTGGAGTGAAAAAGGTCAAAATTTCAGGTCTAGATTTTTCACCTAAAAACTACTCAAAAAACTCAGGGGCATGTTTTATGTCATTTGAAGTGGATTTGGACAGGTTTTGAGTGAATTCTTTGACAAAGTTGACACCACAATTTTGATGTCTGCGACAGGCGGCGGGGTCATGGTTTGGAGTGAAAAAAGGTCAAAATTTCAGGTCTAGATTTTTTCACCTAAAAAACTACTCAGGGGCATGTTTTATGTCATTTGAAGTGGATTTGGACAGGTTTTGAGTGAATTCTTTGACAAAGTTGACACCACAATTTTTGATGTCTGCGACAGGCGGTCGGTTTGGAGTGAAAAAAGGTCAAAATTTCAGGTCTAGATTTTTCTAAAAACTACTCAATGGGGGCATGTTTTATGTCATTTGAAGTGGATTTGGACAGGTTTTGAGTGAATTCTTTGACAAAGTTGACACCACAATTTTTGATGTCTGCGACAGGCGGCGGGTCATGGTTTGGAGTGAAAAAAGGTCAAAATTTCAGGTCTAGATTTTTCACCTAAAAACTACTCAGGGGCATGTTTTATGTCATTTGAAGTGGATTTGGACAGGTTTTGAGTGAATTCTTTGACAAAGTTGACACCACAATTTTTGATGTCTGCGACAGCGGCGGGTCATGGTTTGGAGTGAAAAAAGGTCAAAATTTCAGGTCTAGATTTTTCACCTAAAAACTACTCAGGGGGGGGCATGTTTTATGTCATTTGAAGTGGATTTGGACAGGTTTTGAGTGAATTCTTTGACAAAGTTGACACCACAATTTTTGATGTCTGCGACAGGCGGCGGGTCATGGTTTGGAGTGAAAAAAAGGTCAAAATTTCAGGTCTAGATTTTTCACCTAAAAACTACTCACTAAAACTCAGGGGCATGTTTTATGTCATTTGAAGTGGATTTGGACAGGTTTTGAGTGAATTCTTTGACAAAGTTGACACCACAATTTTTGATGTCTGCGACAGGCGGCGGGTCATGGTTTGGAGTGAAAAAAGGTCAAAATTTCAAGGTTTTTCACCTAAAAACTACTCAGGGGCATGTTTTATGTCATTTGAAGTGGATTTGGACAGGTTTTGAGTGAATTCTTTGACAAAGTTGACACACCACAATTTTTGATGTCTGCGACAGGCGGCGGGTCATGGTTTGGAGTGAAAAAAGGTCAAAATTTCAGGTCTAGATTTTTCACCTAAAAACTACTCAGGGGCATGTTTTATGTCATTTGAAGTGGATTTGGACAGGTTTTGAGTGAATTCTTTGACAAAGTTGACACCACAATTTTTGATGTCTGCGACAGGCGGCGGGTCATCGTTTGGAGTGAAAAAAGGTCAAAATTTCAGGTCTAGATTTTTCACCTAAAAACTACTCAGGGGCATGTTTTATGTCATTTGAAGTGGATTTGGACAGGTTTTGAGTGAATTCTTTGACAAAGTTGACACCACAATTTTTGATGTCTGCGACAGGCGGCGGGTCATGGTTTGGAGTGAAAAAAGGTCAAAATTTCAGGTCTAGATTTTTCACCTAAAAACTACTCAGGGGCATGTTTTATGTCATTTGAAGTGGATTTGGACAGGTTTTGAGTGAATTCTTTGACAAAGTTGACACCACAATTTTTGATGTCTGCGACAGGCGGCGGGTCATGGTTTGGAGTGAAAAAAGGTCAAAATTTCAGGTCTAGATTTTTCACCTAAAAACTACTCAGGGGCATGTTTTATGTCATTTGAAGTGGATTTGGACAGGTTTTGAGTGAATTCTTTGACAAAGTTGACACCACAATTTTTGATGTCTGCGACAGGCGGCGGGTCATGGTTTGGAGTGAAAAAAGGTCAAAATTTCAGGTCTAGATTTTTCACCTAAAAACTACTCAGGGCACTATGTTATGTCATTTGAAGTGGATTTGGACAGGTTTTGAGTGAATTCTTTGACAAAGTTGACACCACAATTTTTGATGTCTGCGACAGGCGGCGGGTCATGGTTTGGAGTGAAAAAAGGTCAAAATTTCAGGTCTAGATTTTTCACCTAAAACTACTCAACTTAGGGGCATGTTTTATGTCATTTGAAGTGGATTTGGACAGGTTTTGATGAATTCTTTGACAAAGTTGACACCACAATTTTTGATGTCTGCGACAGGCGCGGGTCATGGTTTGGAGTGAAAAAAGGTCAAAATTTCAGGTCTAGATTTTTCACCTAAAAACTACTCAGGGGCATGTTTTATGTCATTTGAAGTGGATTTGGACAGGTTTTGAGTGAATTCTTTGACAAAGTTGACACCACAATTTTTGATGTCTGCGACAGGCGGCGGGTCATGGTTTGGAGTGAAAAAAGGTCAAAATTTCAGGTCTAGATTTTTCACCTAAAAACTACTCAGGGGCATGTTTTATGTCATTTGAAGTGGATTTGGACAGGTTTTGAGTGAATTCTTTGACAAAGTTGACACCACAATTTTTGATGTCTGCGACAGGCGGCGGGTCATGGTTTGGAGTGAAAAAAGGTCAAAATTTCAGTCTAGATTTTTCACCTAAAAAACTACTCAGGGGCATGTTTTATGTCATTTGAAGTGGATTTGGACAGGTTTTGAGTGAATTCTTTGACAAAGTTGACACCACAATTTTTGATGTCTGCGACAGGCGGCGGGTCATGGTTTGGAGTGAAAAAAGGTCAAAATTTCAGGTCTAGATTTTTCACCTAAAACTACTCACTCAGGGGCATGTTTTATGTCATTTGAAGTGGATTTGGACAGGTTTTGAGTGAATTCTTTGACAAAGTTGACACCACAATTTTTGATGTCTGCGACAGGCGGCGGGTCATGGTTTGGAGTGAAAAAAGGTCAAAATTTCAGGTCTAGATTTTTCACCTAAAAACTACTCAGGGGGTCAGGGGCATGTTTTATGTCATTTGAAGTGGATTTGGACAGGTTTGAGTGAATTCTTTGACAAAGTTGACACCACAATTTTTGATGTCTGCGACAGGCGGCGGGTCATGGTTTGGAGTGAAAAAAGGTCAAAATTTCAGGTCTAGATTTTTCACCTAAAAACTACTCAGGGCATGTTTTATGTCATTTGAAGTGGATTTGGACAGGTTTTGAGTGAATTCTTTGACAAAGTTGACACCACAATTTTTGATGTCTGCGACAGGCGGCGGTCATCGTTTGGAGTGAAAAAAGGTCAAAATTTCAGGAGTTTTCACCTAAAAACTACTCACCTCAGGGGCATGTTTTATGTCATTTGAAGTGGATTTGGACAGGTTTTGAGTGAATTCTTTGACAAAGTTGACACCACAATTTTTGATGTCTGCGACAGGCGGCGGGTCATGGTTTGGAGTGAAAAAAGGTCAAAATTTCAGGTCTAGATTTTTCACCTAAAAACTACTCAGGGGCATGTTTTATGTCATTTGAAGTGGATTTGGACAGGTTTTGAGTGAATTCTTTGACAAAGTTGACACCACAATTTTTGATGTCTGCGACAGGCGGCGGGTCATGGTTTGGAGTGAAAAAAGGTCAAAATTTCAGGTCTAGATTTTTCACCTAAAAATACTCAGGGGTAAAACTTAGTCAGGGCATGTTTTATGTCATTTGAAGTGGATTTGGACAGGTTTTGAGTGAATTCTTTGACAAAGTTGACACCACAATTTTTGATGTCTGCGACAGGCGGCGGGTCATGGTTTGGAGTGAAAAAAGGTCAAAATTTCAGTCTTTTTTCACCTAAAAACTACTCACTTTAGGGGCATGTTTTATGTCATTTGAAGTGGATTTGGACAGGTTTTGAGTGAATTCTTTGACAAAGTTGACACCACAATTTTTGATGTCTGCGACAGGCGGCGGGTCATGGTTTGGAGTGAAAAAAGGTCAAAATTTCAGGTCTAGATTTTTCACCTAAAAACTACTCAGGGGCATGTTTTATGTCATTTGAAGTGGATTTGGACAGGTTTTGAGTGAATCTTTGACAAAGTTGACACCACAATTTTTGATGTCTGCGACAGGCGGCGGGTCATGGTTTGGAGTGAAAAAAGGTCAAAATTTCAGGTCTAGATTTTTCACCTAAAAACTACTCAGGGGCATGTTTTATGTCATTTGAAGTGGATTTGGACAGGTTTTGAGTGAATTCTTTGACAAAGTTGACACCACAATTTTTGATGTCTGCGACAGGCGGCGGGTCATGGTTTGGAGTGAAAAAAGGTCAAAATTTCAGGTCTAGATTTTTCACCTAAAAACTACTCACTCAGGGCATGTTTTATGTCATTTGAAGTGGATTTGGACAGGTTTTGAGTGAATTCTTTGACAAAGTTGACACCACAATTTTTGATGTCTGCGACAGGCGGCGGGTCATGGTTTGGAGTGAAAAAAGGTCAAAATTTCAGGTCTAGATTTTTCACCTAAAAACTACTCAGGGGCATGTTTTATGTCATTTGAAGTGGATTTGGACAGGTTTTGAGTGAATTCTTTGACAAAGTTGACACCACAATTTTGATGTCTGCGACAGGCGGCGGTCATGGTTTGGAGTGAAAAAAGGTCAAAATTTCAGGTCTAGATTTTTCACCTAAAAAACTACTCAGGGGCATGTTTTATGTCATTTGAAGTGGATTTGGACAGGTTTTGAGTGAATTCTTTGACAAAGTTGACACCACAATTTTTGATGTCTGCGACAGGCGGCGGGTCATGGTTTGGAGTGAAAAAAGGTCAAAATTTCAGGTCTAGATTTTTCACCTAAAAACTACTCAGGGGCATGTTTTATGTCATTTGAAGTGGATTTGGACAGGTTTTGAGTGAATTCTTTGACAAAGTTGACACCACAATTTTTGATGTCTGCGACAGGCGGCGGGTCATGGTTTGGAGTGAAAAAAGGTCAAAATTTCAGGTCTAGATTTTTCACCTAAAAACTACTCAGGGGGGGGCATGTTTTATGTCATTTGAAGTGGATTTGGACAGGTTTTGAGTGAATTCTTTGACAAAGTTGACACCACAATTTTTGATGTCTGCGACAGGCGGCGGGTCATGGTTTGGAGTGAAAAAAGGTCAAAATTTCAGGTCTAGATTTTTCACCAAACTACTCAATGGTCAGGGCATGTTTTATGTCATTTGAAGTGGATTTGGACAGGTTTTGAGTGAATTCTTTGACAAAGTTGACACCACAATTTTTGATGTCTGCGACAGGCGGCGGGTCATGGTTTGGAGTGAAAAAAGGTCAAAATTTCAGGTCTAGATTTTTTCACCTAAAAACTACTCACTCAGGGCATGTTTTATGTCATTTGAAGTGGATTTGGACAGGTTTTGAGTGAATTCTTTGACAAAGTTGACACCACAATTTTTGATGTCTGCGACAGGCGGCGGGTCATGGTTTGGAGTGAAAAAAGGTCAAAATTTCAGGTCTAGATTTTTCACCTAAAAACTACTCAGGGGCATGTTTTATGTCATTTGAAGTGGATTTGGACAGGTTTTGAGTGAATTCTTTGACAAAGTTGACACCACAATTTTTGATGTCTGCGACAGGCGGGGTCATGGTTTGGAGTGAAAAAAGGTCAAAATTTCAGGTCTAGATTTTTCACCTAAAAAACTCACACTCAGGGGCATGTTTTATGTCATTTGAAGTGGATTTGGACAGGTTTTGAGTGAATTCTTTGACAAAGTTGACACCACAATTTTTGATGTCTGCGACAGGCGGCGGGTCATGGTTTGGAGTGAAAAAAGGTCAAAATTTCAGGTCTAGATTTTTCACCTAAAAACTACTCAGGGGCATGTTTTATGTCATTTGAAGTGGATTTGGACAGGTTTTGAGTGAATTCTTTGACAAAGTTGACACCACAATTTTGATGTCTGCGACAGGCGGCGGGTCATTTGGAGTGAAAAAAGGTCAAAATTTCAGGTCTAGATTTTTCACCTAAAAACTACTCAGGGGCATGTTTTATGTCATTTGAAGTGGATTTGGACAGGTTTTGAGTGAATTCTTTGACAAAGTTGACACCACAATTTTTGATGTCTGCGACAGGCGGCGGGTCATGGTTTGGAGTGAAAAAAGGTCAAAATTTCAGGTCTAGATTTTTCACCTAAAAACTACTCAGGGGCATGTTTTATGTCATTTGAAGTGGATTTGGACAGGTTTTGAGTGAATTCTTTGACAAAGTTGACACCACAATTTTTGATGTCTGCGACAGGCGGCGGGTCATGGTTTGGAGTGAAAAAAGGTCAAAATTTCAGGTCTAGATTTTTCACCTAAAAACTACTCAGGGGTAAAACTCAGGGGCATGTTTTATGTCATTTGAAGTGGATTTGGACAGGTTTTGAGTGAATTCTTTGACAAAGTTGACACCACAATTTTTGATGTCTGCGACAGGCGGCGGTCATGGTTTGGAGTGAAAAAAGTCAAAATTTCAGGTCTAGATTTTTCACCTAAAAACTACTCAGGGGGTCAGGGCATTTATGTCATTTGAAGTGGATTTGGACAGGTTTTGAGTGAATTCTTTGACAAAGTTGACACCACAATTTTTGATGTCTGCGACAGGCGCGGGTCATGGTTTGGAGTGAAAAAAGGTCAAAATTTCAGGTCTAGATTTTTCACCTAAAAACTACTCACTCAGGGGCATGTTTTATGTCATTTGAAGTGGATTTGGACAGGTTTTGAGTGAATTCTTTGACAAAGTTGACACCACAATTTTTGATGTCTGCGACAGGCGGCGGGTCATGGTTTGGAGTGAAAAAAGGTCAAAATTTCAGGTCTAGATTTTTCACCTAAAAACTACTCAGGGGCATGTTTTATGTCATTTGAAGTGGATTTGGACAGGTTTTGAGTGAATTCTTTGACAAAGTTGACACCACAATTTTTGATGTCTGCGACAGGCGGCGGTCATGGTTTGGAGTGAAAAAAGGTCAAAATTTCAGGTCTAGATTTTTCACCTAAAAACTACTCAGGGCATGTTTTATGTCATTTGAAGTGGATTTGGACAGGTTTTGAGTGAATTCTTTGACAAAGTTGACACCACAATTTTTGATGTCTGCGACAGGCGGCGGGTCATGGTTTGGAGTGAAAAAAGGTCAAAATTTCAGGTCTAGATTTTTCACCCACAAACTCAGGGGCATGTTTTATGTCATTTGAAGTGGATTTGGACAGGTTTTGAGTGAATTCTTTGACAAAGTTGACACCACAATTTTTTGTCTGCGACAGGCGGCGGGTCATGGTTTGGAGTGAAAAAAGGTCAAAATTTCAGGTCTAGATTTTTCACCTAAAAACTACTCAGGGCATGTTTTATGTCATTTGAAGTGGATTTGGACAGGTTTGAGTGAATTCTTTGACAAAGTTGACACCACAATTTTTGATGTCTGCGACAGGCGGCGGGTCATGGAGTGAAAAAAGGTCAAAATTTCAGTTCACCTAAAAACTACTCAATGTTTAGTCAGGGGCATGTTTATGTCATTGAAGTGGATTTGGACAGGTTTTGAGTTTGACAAAGTTGACACCACAATTTTTGATGTCTGCGACAGGCGGCGGGTCATCGTTTGGAGTGAAAAAAGGTCAAAATTTCAGGTCTAGATTTTTCACCTAAAAACTACTCACACTCAGGGGCATGTTTTATGTCATTTGAAGTGGATTTGGACAGGTTTTGAGTGAATTCTTTGACAAAGTTGACACCACAATTTTTGATGTCTGCGACAGGCGGCGGTCATGGTTTGGAGTGAAAAAAGGTCAAAATTTCAGGTCTAGATTTTTCACCTAAAAACTACTCAGGGGGCATGTTTTATGTCATTTGAAGTGGATTTGGACAGGTTTTGAGTGAATTCTTTGACAAAGTTGACACCACAATTTTTGATGTCTGCGACAGGCGGCGGGTCATCGTTTGGAGTGTGAAAAAGTCAAAATTTCAGGTCTAGATTTTTCACCTAAAAACTACTCAATGTAAAACTTAGTCAGGGGCATGTTTTATGTCATTTGAAGTGGATTTGGACAGGTTTTGAGTGAATTCTTTGACAAAGTTGACACCACAATTTTTGATGTCTGCGACAGGCGGCGGGTCATGGTTTGGAGTGAAAAAAGGTCAAAATTTCAGGTCTAGATTTTTCACCTAAAAACTACTCAGGGGCATGTTTTATGTCATTTGAAGTGGATTTGGACAGGTTTTGAGTGAATTCTTTGACAAAGTTGACACCACAATTTTTGATGTCTGCGACAGGCGGCGGGTCATGTTTGGAGTGAAAAAAGGTCAAAATTTCAGGTCTAGATTTTTCACCTAAAAACTACTCAGGGG